>NW_005843297.1:184621-188671 GCF_000455745.1 Alligator sinensis
GGACCGCGCGGCCGTCCCGCGCCTCCACGGCGAAGCGGATCTCGCGCACCTGCTCGTAGTCCAGGGCGCGCAGCGCATGCACCGCGCCGCTCTCCGCCTGCACCGACAGCCACGACGACAGCGGCGCGCCCTGCAGCTCGCCCTCCGCCAGCCAGTACGTCACCCGGGCGTTGTCGCCCCAGTCCGCGTCGGCCGCCCGCGCGCAGAACACCGAGGCGCCGCGGGCGTTGTTCTCGCTCACCCACACGCTGTAGGCCGCCTGGCTGAAGGCCGGCGCGGTGTCGTTCACGTCCGACACCTGCACCGCGATCGTCGTGGCGGACCACAGCGGCGGCGCCCCGCGGTCCCGGGCCGTGACCGTCACGTTGTAATCCGCCACCTGCTCCCGGTCCAGGTCTCTGGCCGTCACCAAAGAATAATAATCGTCAAATGACCGCTGCAATTTGAACGGGAGGTTATCTGGGATGGAGCATATGATCTCACCATTATCCCTGGAATCTCTGTCTTGCACGTTAAAAATAGCAATGACTGCACCTATCTGGGAATCTTCGGCAACTGGAGTGAAAACGGAATTGACCGTGATCTCGGGTACGTGGTTATTGATGTCAACGACCTCTATCAGAACTTTGCTGTGTGCCGACAGTCCACCTTCGTCCCTCGCTTGTATGTCGAGTTCATAAAAAGCCATTTCTTCAAAGTCCAGCTTTTCCATTACTGTAATATCCCCAGTTTCAGAGTCCACCTTAAAGTTTCTGTTAAATTTCTCCAAAATCTTGAGGAAGGAGTACTTGATCTGCGCGTTTGTCCCTTCGTCCTTGTCGGTGGCTTTTACCAGAAGTACCACGGAGCCCACAGGCACGTTTTCCTTCACATTCACTTTATACACAGATTGGGTAAATTCTGGGACGTTGTCGTTTCCATCTAACACTTGAATTCGGATTACTGTTGATCCAGATTTGATAGGATTCCCACCATCAGTAGCTGTGAGAATCAAATGATGAACTGCTTGCTGTTCCCAATCCAAATATTTTTGCAATATTAATTCCGGGTATTTTACGCCATCATCTCCAGTTTTCACATTCAAGATAAAATAGTCGTTTTCGCTACACACGTATTTTTGTAGAGAATTCAGTCCCACGTCTGAGTCGTGAGCCTTTTCCAACGGGAAGCGTGTGCCAGGTGCTGTGTACTCCATGATTTCTAACACACTTTCATTTTCTGGAAATGTGGGTGAATTATCATTTATGTCCTGTATTTCCACTTCACTTCTATAAAGTTTCACCGGATTTTCTACAAGAATCTCAACATTTAACACGCATTTTGCAATATGACCGCAGGTCTCCTCTCTGTCCACCAGTTCATTCATGTATAAATGGCCGTTTTTCAAATCCAAAGCAAAATATTGCATCCTACCTCTAGAAACCACGCGGGCACCGCGCTCCGACAGGGCCTTGGCTTCCAGCCCCAGGTCCTGCGCGATATTGCCCACGAAGGAGCCTTTCTGCATTTCCTCGGGGATTGAGTAGCGGATCTACCCGGCCACAGCGGCCCCGCACACTGCCAGCACCACGCAGCACAGTGCGGCGCGGCTCTTGCAATCATGTCGGCTTTGTGTTTCTGCCATTGTTGAGTAGATACACAACATTTTCCCCGTTCTTTCACCTCCGTGTGTCGTGATTAGGGACCTAGGCTGTTTCTGTCCCTGCTTCTGACCAAAGCCTACAGGAAATCTATCAAGGACTCATCTTAATCAGTAACGTCCCCTTTCTATTCTGATCCTGTTGTCTTGCTGCTCCACTTTGTTTGCAGTTTCACGGTTTTGCTAGATCTCTTTTAAGGGTCTACCCATAGTTAGCAAACAGCGACACTCAGAGTGTAAATAAGGAACAGTGAAATATTCTATTTTCAGAGGGTCTTTTGTATTCACATTCCAATTGCCTTTATTTTTATATGAAATAATACATACATTTTAGCATACTGACAGTGCTTTACTAGTATTATAGCAAATATCTATTAGTGATAGATGGTAATATATGTATTAATGGGAGTTCATAAGCACAAATTGGAACATTTATAATTACACGTGTTGTGCTTATCTGTGAACCCCATACTATTATAGGAATATAGTAAACGTTGTATCTTATCTCACGATTAAAATCCAGTTCAAGTACAGGGAATAAAATGAACGCAATGCAAACATAAACCCAATTTTTTATATAACAATATAATATTATATAGAAGTCACAGTACCCTAAGGGATTGATAATGATATTAATTTCCTTCTTCTATTTCTATTAATGTCTTACTAGTGCGAGAAAATGTTGTGGTCTCTTTGTACGTTTCTGCTATAAAATTATGTAAGTGGTAGTAGAGCATGACATTTCCCACCAGCTTTCAAGGGATTGAAAAAGTGTGGAGATTGTATACAAAAATATTACATAGACAAGAAAGAGGAGGTATGCCTTTGGGCGTTTTGTAACATACAAACAAAACATGCACAGACATAAAAAGGAACAAATAATATTTATATTGCAAGAAGAGATAAAACTAAAAAGGGAAAAAAGTTAACATTTCCACACAAATATGGAGATGTATGTATTCTCGAAGTGCCACCTTTACAGTAAAGTCACAAGATTAATCAAATATAATAATAGACTCAAATCGAGGGGTTCTTCCTCAGTTTTTTCTTCCTTCGTGTTCAGATCCAGCCTCAGAGAGCATCCTTTGAAGATAGTGGTCGTTTCCCTGAAAAAGGACCAATTAAAATGGAATAAATACTTATGTTTTGTACTTTCAGCATTTGTCCAAATATCAGTAAATCAATTATATCATTTGAGCAATGCACAACTGTTACAATAAGATGAGAAGAAATTCTTACAGTAAGGTACGGGGATAAAAACATAGGCATATAATTTAAAATGTTGAAAAAAGGCTTAGATACCATCTCTCTCCTTTTAGCCATTCAGTTGGTAGGGGGCAGCAGGGCACAACTATTCAGGGAGTCCTCTTGATATACCAGGAGCCTTTCCTTAGATGTATGCCTTCCCTCATCTACACCAAGGGCCTCTCCCAAGTTCCCAGGTATAGTAGACTTTATATTCTCACACATCTCCCCAACTTCCCATCCTGTGTCTAAAATAAGGGCATGAAAAACTCTTGCCGATATCAGATGGTTCATTATAATCGGTTGATATTGTTTTACCTTTCAAAGAAAGTATGCAGAACTACCAAAATATAATTGTATTTCTATTTTAAGGATCCCTCTGTACTGACACATTTTCTACAGATATGGTATTCTAAGGATTCAAAGGCAGTCAAGCTCGAGATAATTGGACTGAGAAAAGAGCTCTGCAATAAGCAGAGAATGAAAACTTGCGTTGTGGGTAAAGACTCCAAGATTTAGCCCTTTATTTCACCTTATAGTGTAGCAGAAAGTCCCCTTTTCCTCTTGCCTGCATTTGCTCTCCCCTCTTTGGATATGTTTCTCTTCTTCTACCTTTTCTTCCTTCCTCTTTCTTTCAGTATAAGATAAGGAATTGTGTTTTAAAGTTTGTATGTGTGTATTTTGTATCTCCCCTTTGTGGTGGGCATGTTTGTTATTATCCTGAAATAAAATAGTTTTCTGATTGCATACTGTTAGGTTAACAATAATTTAGATTATTAAGAAGTATTAGCTTTACAGCTGAATACAAGGCATGACCTGTGGCCTAGCAATACCGCTGACCACAAGGCAGAATGATAGCTAAGCCTTTGCTTATGTTAAGTAATCATTTTAACTATGTTAACCATTTTCTGAGTAAAATGCAGCAAGTTTTTGCTATGTAAGTCTGTGCTATAAATCTGCTACAGCAAGGAACAAGATAAGACAAAGAAGTCATTGTTCTAAGTACAGTGATCGTGTCCTTAAGAAGTATCTACTACTGTGCAAGTTTTTGCTAACGTATCATAATGTTACTGTTACTTAACTTTTAGCTTTTAGAAAGTGCTAGTTCAGCTTAATAGAAATATGCTGTTATGAAGATTTGTAAACCACTGCTCAAGTATTGCTTT
>NW_005843297.1:189884-199212 GCF_000455745.1 Alligator sinensis
CTCATCCAATGCACCAAATGCCCTGATGGAAAATACGTAGGAGAGACCAAACAACAACTGCGCACCAGAATGAACGCACACTGGAAATCTATCAAAGACAGAAATACCCAATTACCGGTGGGGGCACATTTCTCACAGGAGGGCCGCTCTCTCTCCAATCTCTCATTCCATCCCGGAAGAGCACACACCAACTGCTGAAACTTCCTTAGCCTGAGGAAGGGTTTTTGAACCCGAAAGCTTGCTTAATAACTATTCTCCAACTATTTGGGTTGGTCTAATAAAAGATATCAGATTCACCCAAGGAACCTTGTCTGCCTAACACAGTAGCAGGCTTCAGTAACAAGGGTCAGTTAATACCTAGGAAAACCACAGATCAACCAACTGAAGAAATCAACAGGAGACAATGTAGCAACCAGAAATTCTCTAAACTTCACTGTTCAAGGGCTAGAAGCCCTCGTCTGAGTTAATACCTAGGAAAACCACAGATCAACCAACTGAAGAAATCAACAGGAGACAATGTAGCAACCAGAAATTCTCTAAACTTCACTGTTCAAGGGCTAGAAGCCCTCGTCTGAGTTAATCAACCTTGGGGACCAAGTTTTGGGGCTGAATATCTCCAGATCGACGGCTCCCAGAGCCCTATTCATGACAGCGGTAAATTAATCAAAAGTCATCAACGGACTCCCAAACCTGCATATACATGTGGACGACCCCTGGGGCTGACAGATGCCATCCAGTAGCCACTGAGGGGGAAGTCCCACGAGGGTCAAAGAACCCTGGATTGGGCAAACTTGAAAACTGGGGAGTCACCAAAGTCTGCTAAGGACAGATAAAAAGCAAGTCTGCCAGGGACAGATAAAAAGCAGTGAAAAGTGACCCTCAGTGGTGCCCTCTTGATCTCCAACTTGACCAGCACCCGACCTGTCCAGCCAGAAGGACCAGACGTGACCCCCTTCTGTAGGATAACACCACGCTGGAAGAAGCCTCAACTGGCCATTGACGGCAGACTCCAGCGCCTGTGGGATAGGTATACCCGACTCTTGTAACTCGCTACTGTGTGTGTGCATGTGTGTATGTGTGTGTGTGTGTGTATGTGTGGGGACCAGCCCCCAGGTCTATGATTTGACTTCATTAGTGTTTCAATCCGCCTAATAAACCAGAATTTTAAGGATCCCGAGTTGGACATTTGTAGCCAACAATAGCAGCTTCTTTTTTCTCCCGCACCACACTTTTTCAAAATGTAAGTGAACTTACTTTGTTGCCCTGAGAAGATAGCAGAAAAAATTATGGAACCTGTGAGGTATTCACATTTTTATTCCATCAAGTGAGGTGGGCATATGAAAAAAATCAAAAACAGATTAAATTGAATATTATGGAAAGGAGTCCACGGGCAGTCTTTGAAATGCAGGGACATTGAAAATCGGATCATCAGTTCTGAATTTGCCGGCTGAGTTTTGGATTCAACCAAAATTCCAGGGCCCTAGGAGTGGATCTCACTTTCTAAGGTGGGCTTCAGCCTCCACAAGCCGTTGCTGTAACCTCTGTTCTTGGGTAACCCCAAAAGAAACATATGGAGAGGAGGATCTGCCCTCTAATCACTATCCCACTTCAATAGAATTTCCAAACAGCGAATATTCCCATTCTTCCCTGTGCGATAGTATTGCTTCACATTTATCGAATACCTATGGTCATTTGTCTAAACGTGGGTAGAGACATGGAAACGGTTTCTAGAAAATGAGACCAGGGCTAGATGAAATGGTTGGCATGACGATTTATTTTATTGCTCAAGATGACATTCTACAGGTAACAGATAAGCCTCATAATTTTTCATTTTTATTCTACTTAGTTTCTTCAGCAAATGAATGGCATCCCAACATGTTTCCAGTGTATACTTTTATTCTAGTTACTGTGTTGCTCAAAGACTATAGACTATATATTAATGAGCTGAGACAATGCACCTGAGGTAATGGCTCTGATGGATTTCCCCTCCAGTAAAGTTATTTTCTTGCAAACTGGTAAGCAACCCACACATATAATTCACATGTTACTTTGAATAAATTGCTAATACGTAAAGGCAAGCAGCTGCAGTATCTTCATAACCCGGTGTAAAAGGTATCCATTATACTGTTTATACAAACACATTTGTGAATAGAATCTCCCCCTACAGTGCTACTTTGGTTAGATTAAAACTATATTTCTTAAAGTATATTGGTGATGTCACCCAAAAAATGCACTCAGGATTTTTAGACAAACACTCATAAAACTTTCTATAACCATTTGAAACACTTTTTATTAAATAGTTTCCTTCAGAATCTGGTAACATTCTGAAAAATGTGTTTTACCTTTTTATCACCTCCATTTTAATTTATAAAATTGCCACACTGTATACAATCATAGAAGAGTAGGGGTGGAAAAGATCTCCAGAGGTCATCTAGTCCTACCCCTGGCTTGAGGCAGGACCATCCCATACCAGTCCTTATCTAACATTACTAAAACTACACGATGAACCTTGTCAGAGAAGGGATAGCACCCACAGGTGCCCCCTGCCACAGGTAAAGCAGAGGAAGGAGGGTGGTCAGTTCTGTTGCCACTTTCCAGATATTCAAGGACGATGGATCCAAGAACAAATATATTTTAATAAATTTTATTTAACCATAAAACTTAAGCTATGTTTACAAATAAAATGAACTTCAGAGCTGCTTTAATTCTAGAAAGACATTTAGAAATATAAAGGGATGGTATAAATGTTATTTTTAAAATCTGAATTAGCACTTCCATATGCTTTGTTTTGTAATTAACCCCTGCATTTCCTAAAAACAAGAGGAAATAGCTTATATAGGTATAATTTCTAGTAGTCCATCAGCTGAGTAAAACAGAAATACATAAAAGGGCTGTTCATTTACATAAAAGGTATGATCACCTTCAAGAACTTCATTTGTTTGTTTGTTTTTCTGTCAGGCTTGTAGTTCATTCAACTTCATGCCCAATTCCTACCACATGAAAAGCACCAAGCTGGTTCATATGTTCAAGTAACAAAAATTTAGAAAAAACCCCACATTTAAATATTATCTAAACATTCACCTATTTTCCTGATTCCATCTCCTAAACAGGCTTAAAACTATTGTAAAATTCCGATTCTCTGCCAGTGCTCCTGTTCACGCTGCAATGCTTGCTTGGGAGACTCGGGATGATTGGTTTCACCAACTTGAATTCACTATTACCCTGAATTCTTGAGTTCACGCCTACTTTTATTCACTGTTAAACAGATTTCATAAAGGTAGGAGTGGAACACATTTCCCCTACCAGCTGTATCAATCAAGTTGTTCTGAGAGTTACAGTCACCATAAACACTAGTTTGTGACATGTTATTCTTTTTAACTTGATGTGTTATACATATATTACAAACTATGACTATGAATAAAAAAACCCCAGGAAAATGAATGAAACTAAAGCCAATAAATCTTCTATCCACCTTACAGTACATTCATCCAGCCCATACTTCCTCAGCCTGCTTGCAAGAATGCTGTGGGAGACAGTATCAAAAGCACTGCCAAAGGCAAGGTACATTATGTCCACGGCTTTCCCCTATCCACAAAGCCAGTTATCTCATCATAGAAGGCAATCAGGTTGGTTCAGCATGGCTTACCCTCAGTAAATCCATGTTGACTGTTCCTAATCACCTTCTTCTTCTCTAAGTGCTTAGAAATGGAATCCTTGAGGACCTGCTCCATTATTTTTTCAGGGACTGAGGTGAGACTGAGGTTGTTTGTGCTTCCCTGGATCCTCTTTCTTCCCTTTCTTAAAGTTGGACACTATATTTGCCCTTTTCCAATTGTCCAGGACCTCTCCAGATGGCCATGAGTTTTTAAAGATAATGGCCAGTGGCTCTGCAATCACATCAGCCAACTCTCTCAGCACCCTCAGATACTTTTCATCTGGCCCCATCCAGATTTTCTGAATAGTCCCTAACCTGTTATTTCACAGCTGAGGGCTGCTGACCTACTCCCCAAACTGTGTACCTCAGTGCAGTAGTCTGGGAGCTGATCTTGTCTGTGAAGACCAAATTAAAAAAGGTATTGTGTACTTCAGTTTTTTCCTCATTGTCTCTCACTAGGTTGCCTCTGCCCATTCAGTGAGGGACCCACTGGTTCCATGACCTTCCTCTTATTGCTAACATACTTGTAGAAACCCTTCTTGTTACTCTCCATGTTCCTTGATAGCTGCAATTCCAGCTGCACTTTGGCCTTCCTGACTTCGTCCCTGAATGCCTGAGCAATATTCTTATACTCCACCCGAGTTGTTAGTCCAAGCTTCTAGTTCTTGTAAGCTTCCTTTTGTGTTTAAGATCACCTAGGAGTTCTCTGCTAAGCCAAATGTGTTGCTTGCCACATTTCCTATTCTTCCTGTTCGGTGGAGTTAACTTTCTGGAATTAAGTTTCTGCTTGATGGAGTCCCACTGTTATTGACCTAGTGACTCCTATTTCTCCATTATGGAGACCCATGGTAAATAAGCTGGGGTCAGTTGCCATAAGCAGCTGATAGGAGAGCCAAGAATTTTTATCAGTACCTTCATTGATAGCCACCATCTTACTGACCAAGTAGACCACCTCACCAGCTTTGCGGACTAGGTTATTTCTGGGTGAGGATCTGTTCTGCAAGGAAAATAAAATAATTGGAGAGTTGTCCTTTTTGTAATGATAGAAACATAGATTGTGTCATTTGTGAAAAATGAGGGAGAACAAGAATCTGAAGCTTTTACTACAACCTTGATATGTGTGAGCAGCTCATAATGCAATGGCTGTAGAACATAATTATTCCCATTTTTGGAATTAATAGATATGTAGGAATATAAGGACCACCCATCTTTCTGGGTAGGCAGTGGATAATATGTCACTCTGGCATTCTTTCCTAAACCCTGTTCAGCAGCCATTACAGCACCTGTTAATACAACTGAGTTATTGTTTTCATGCACATACATGGTGTATGATGCCTGGTTAAAACTAGGGGCATTTTCATTGACATCTTCTATCTGCAATCTGATGGTTTCAGTGGTAGTGAGGGAAGGGGATTCTCAGTCTGTAGCAAGCGTGGTTGTAGTAATATTGCATATCTCTCTCTTTGTCCTGACCTTTTTGTGTTATCAGCTCTTAATAATTCTTATAAGCGAATTTCAGAGCAAAAGGCTCTTCTTGAATAAAGTAGGATGTCCTATTGTCCCCAGAGTCACAATCCTTCATGCTGATTAGTATGACCACAGTCTCAGGCAATGAGTTATCTGTTATTGAACTGGTCAATGAGTTTACAAACACCTCAGGGGGATTGTCATTCACATACATAAGTTCCACAATGTCTTTAAAGAGTGATGACAACCCCTCCACCATGCGTAGTTCTGATGGCAATCTCGTATTTCTCAGCAAATTTAAAATCTAAGGGTGCTACAATTTGAATTTCACCATTCTGAACATTTATTTTGAATGTGGAATGGCTTTTCATAGATTCATAGACATTAGGGCTGGAAGGGACCTCGGAAGATCATTGAGTCCAGCCCCCTGCCCCAGGGGCAGGGAGTCAGCAGAGATCATAGGATCCCAGCAAGATAAAGATCCAATTGTCTCTTGAAGGTATTCAAACTGGGTGCTTGAACCACCACTGTCTATTCCAAACCTTGGGGGCTCAGACAGCAAAGAAGTCCTTCCTTATGTCCAGCCTGAAATGGTCATGGAGGAGTTTGTGACCATTCAACCTTGTCATCCCTTGGGCACTCATGTGAACAGACATTCCCCCAGATTCTGGTGAACAACCTTGATAAACTTATAGGTGGCCACCAGATCCCCCTGAGCCTGCACTTTTCCAGGCTGAAGAGTCCCATGGCTCTCAGCCTCTCATCACAAGGTCTGTTTTCCTGACCTCTGATCATGCGCATGGCTCTCCTCTGCACCCTCTCAAGCTTCTCCACATCCTTTTTGAATTGTGGAGCCCAAAACTGGATGCAGTACTCCAGCTGTAGCCTCACCAAGGCCGAATACAATGGAAGAATGATGGCCTGGGACTTGAGAAGCATCTATGGATGCAAGCCAGTGTTTTGCTCACTTCAGTAGCTGCAGCATCACATTGAAGGCTCCTGTTCATCTTGTGGTCAATCATGACCCCCAAGTCCCTTTCATCTATAGGGCTAGCCAGTGTAGCACTGCCGAGCCTATAAGCATGCTGCAGGTTTTTCCTCCCAAGGTGGAGAACCTTGCATTTTTCAGTGTTAAACACCATCAGGTTCTTGTCCACCCATTTCCTGAGCCTGTCACGGTCTGCCTGGATCACCCTCCTGTCCTCAGGTGTGGATGCTTTACCCCCGAGTTTGGTGTCACCGGCAAATATGGCCAGTCCACTTCTGACACCAATGTCTACGTCATTTATGAAAATGTTAAATAGTTTAGGCCCTAGGACAGAGTCTTGAGGAACCCCACTGGTCACAGGGCACCATGATGATT
This sequence comes from Alligator sinensis, assembly GCF_000455745.1. Lineage (NCBI taxonomy): Eukaryota > Metazoa > Chordata > Crocodylia > Alligatoridae > Alligator > Alligator sinensis. The sequence goes on from NW_005843297.1 coordinate 196,370, forward strand.
GACTTCCGTCAACCACCACCCTCTGGGTCCTACCGTGGAGCCAATTCCCCAGCCAACAGATCGTGGTGGGGCCGAGACCACAGTTAGCCAGCTTTGCCAAGAGGTGATCATGGGATACCAGATTGAAGGCTTTTTTAAAGTCAAGATATATGACATCAATCTCTTCTCCCTTGTCCAGGTGATAGGTCACCTGGTCATAAAAGGAAGTGAGATTGGTCAAGCAAGACCTACCCGCAACAAACCCATGTTGGCTCTCCCTCAGGATGTTGCCTTCAGCCAGTCTCTTAAGAATGGCCTCTTTGATAATCTTTTCTAAGACCTTCCCCAGGATAGAGGTCAGGCTGATGGGCCAATAGTTCACCGGATCCACTTTTCTCCCTTTCTTGAAAATAGGCACCACATTGGCCTTCTTCCAATCTTTGGGCACTTCCCCAGAGCACCAGGAGTTCTCGAAGATCTGTGCCGGGGAACTACGATGCTCGCCAGCTCCTTGAGTACCCTGGGGTGTAAACTGTTAGGGCCGGCTGATTTGAAGATATCCATCCTCTCAAGGTGTTCCTTCATGAGGTCAGCATTGATGGAGGGTAAGGAATCTCCCTCACCTGGGCCTCCCTGTCCCATAGTGGGCAAAGCCATCCCATGGGACTGGTGAAAAACTGACACAAAGTTCCCATTTAGCAAGTTTGCTTTTTCCTGGGTGTCAGTTGTCCCATCTGGATTAGCAGGGATCCAATGTTGCCCTTGCTTTTCCTCTGGCTCCCCCGCTATCTAAAAAAGGATTTCTTATGGTCCTTGATACTTGTAGCTAGTTGGAGTTCTGTTGCAGCCTTGGCTTTCCTGATTTGCTTCCTGCAGGTCTGGACCAGTGCAGAGTATTCCTTCTTGGTGGTGGATCCAGTCCTCCATCCTTTATAGGTATTCCTTTTAAGACTCAGGAGGTCTGCTAGTCCTCTGGAGAGTCAAGGGGGCTGCTGTGTCCTTTTGCTGCCTTTCCTTCAAGACTTTGCTTGCACATCTAGGATTGTTCCCTTGAGGAGCAACCACTCATCCTGAACTCCCCTCCCCCTTGGGTTGTGGCCCTTTAGGGCCTCACTGACAAGCCTTCTTAGCTTGTTGAAGTCAGCTTTCCTGAAGTCTAGGACTTCTATATTGCTGACTGACTTGCCAGCTTTTTGGAGGATGGTGAAGGTGATCAGCTTGTGGTCACTGTCACCCAGCTTCCCTTCGATCATTAGGTTGCCGATTAGTTCATTCCCAGTTGCCAGTACCAGGTCAATCAGTGTTTTACTTCTCATCGGCCTGTAGACTTCCTGTATCAGATAGAGCTCGTCCATGCATGAGAGAAAGCTTTTTCTTCTATGATGAGATGACTGGCTCTGTCAATGTGGGGAAGCAAGTGGATGTAGATACCTTGATTTTAGCAAGGCTTTTGATATGATCTCCCATAACATTATCATAGCCAAGCTAAGAAAGTACAGGTTGGATGAGTCAACTGTAAGGTGCATAGAAAACTGGATGGACCATCAGGCTCAGAGGGTAGTAGTTAATGCTTCGAAGTCTGACCGGCCGCACTTGCCACTTAGGCGATGGGCAGGAGGGGGCAGGTGGGAGTGCTGGTGCCCCACTGCAAATGCTGGCTGGGGAGTGGAGCACCCTGGCACACCCAGAAGTGGCTGGGGGCCCAGAAGTGGCCACACCAATTGGCCGCAGTTATTGGCCACCTCGTGATTGGCTGAAGGGGACACCCCCGCTGGTCAGCAAAATTGGCCACTGGGGACACCCCCCCCGGGTGCTGACTGGTCACTGGGGGGGCACATGCCCCTCGTGACTAAGGTGGCATCAGTCACCCATGTATCCTGTATCAAGTGTAGTGCCTCAGGGGTTAGTTCTTGGGCCAGTTTTGTTCAATATCTTCAGCAATGACCTGAAAGAAGACATGGAGTGCACCCTCACCAAGTTTGAGATGGCACTGAGCTGCAGGGAGTATTAGTTATACTGGACGGTAGGGTTAGGATTCAGAGAGACCTAGACCAGGTGTTCCCAAAGCTTTTATGCCGCAGCCCAGCAAACCGTATCCCAGAAGAAGCCATGGCCTGGAAACCACAGTCCAGCAGTCACAGGCGACTGCGGCTGGAAGATAGATAAGGATACCCCAACCCCTCAGGCATGGGGATGGGCCAAACCCTGCACTGCTGCGGCCCCTGCAGAAAGAGCCACAGCCTCTTTGCTTGGCTCCGGGGGCCACGGTTTGTCAGTCTGTGGCCACTTCTGGTGGCTGACCATGCGGTGGACTGGCATCTGACCCACAGTGGCCCAGCACCAGGCTCTGGCCTGGGGATTGAGAACCCCTGACCTGGAAAAAATGGAGGACCGGACCAAAAGAGATCTCATGAGGTTCAATAAGGATAAGTACAAAGTTCTGCACTTAGAACAGAATATTCCCATGCACCAATATGGGAGGGGCACCAACTGGCTAGGCAGCATCTCTGCAGTAAAGGCCCTGAGGGTTACAGTGGAGAATAAACTGAATATGAGCCAACAGTTGTCACAACCCAATTAAATTGTGCCCATGCCACTGAGCAAGCGATACCATTCAAATCATCCTCATTTTGACGATTAAGGGTTAAAAGACATCCCTGCCAAAAATTCCTTGAAACAAAACGCGGCCGGAGTACTATAGATAATTGGTCAGCTGAAATAAAATGCTAGGGGAAACTATATATAATTGGTCAAAAAATAAGCGTAAGCTCCTCACACGTAGCACACACGTAACAGGTAGAGAAACCTAACCCACTACCTTGTAACTTGAGGAGACAAAGAGCTGCCACCTGCCAAAAATTAAA
>NW_005843297.1:199359-206406 GCF_000455745.1 Alligator sinensis
GACTCTGTAACCGAAGTTATACGCGTATACTCAACTCTATAACCGAAGCTGTAATGGAACAAAGGCTCGCCTGCGTCGTCCATCACTATCTAGGCGACGTAAGTAAACAAACTCCTGTAACCTACACGTGTCTGTGCCTGGTTAATTCCACTCCATCCATCACTACCCGCCTGCCGAGCTCTAAATCTAAGCACTCCGGTGTGTGAGTCAGACAAGCTGCGGGCGGCTGCTCTGATTCACGACAACAGTGAGCCTTTGTTGCCAGGATGACTAATAACATCCTGGGCTGCATTGATAGGAGTGCTGCCAGCAGATCAAGGGAAGTAATTGTTCCCCTGTATTCAGCACTGGTGAGGCGGCATCTGGAGTACTTTGTCCAGTTTTGTGGCCCCCACTACAGAAAGGATGCGGACAAGTTGGAAGGAGTCCAGGGGAGAGCAACAAAGACGATGAGGGGTCTGGGGCACAAGAATTTTCAGGAGAAGCTGGAGCAGCTCGGTTTATCTAGTCTATAGAAAGCAAGACTAATGATAGGGAATTTAATAGCAGCCTATAACTACCTGAATGGGTGGTTCCAAAGCAGATGGAGCAAGGCTGTTCTCAGTGGTGACAGATGAAAACTCAAAGAGCAATGGTCTCAAGTAGTAGCAAGGGAAGTTTAGCTTAGATATTAGCAAAAAAAATCTCAGTAGGAGAGCTGTAAAACACTGGAACAAGTTACCTGTAGAGGTTGTGGAACCTCCATCGTTAGAGGTTTTTAAAACACAGCTAGACAAAGTCCTGACTGGGATGACCTAGTTGAGGATGGTCCTGATTTGAGCAGGAGGTTGGAATAGCTGAACTCTAGTCCCTACCATCCCTTTCCTATGATTCTATAATTCTGTGATCTGGTAGGCTATAGCATTGTAGGGGCCCTGGGCAACAGACTTTGAATGAGAACATGGGACATAAAGAAATGCAGAATAATGGCCTTGGAAAGACATTGGAGGAAGTGCATAGAAATTGCCAAGAAACATTGTTATGCACTGGATGGATGCAAACATAGCAGTGAGTGACAAGAAAGAGAAAGGCACAAGGAAAATCTTCTCCATGCTGAAAGCTATTAAAAAAATTCCTAATAATAAATATATTAGGTTCTTAAAACATCCCCTTGAAAAAATTCTCCTCTGCTATTGTAGAAAAAGACCTGGGAGTTACAGTGGACAATAAGCTGAATGTGAGCCAAAAGAGTGCCCTTGTTGCCAAGAAGGGTAACGGCATACTGGGCTGCATTGGTAGGTGTGTTGCCAGCGGATCACGAAAAGTGATTATTCCCCTCTATTGAGCAACTGGTGAGGCCATAGATGGAGTACTGTGTTCAGTTTTGGGGCCTCCACTACACAAAGGATGTGAAGCAGTTGAATAGAGTGCAGCAGAGGGCAAGAGAAATGGTTAGGGGCTTGGGGCACATGATTTATGAGGAGAGGCTGAGGTAACTGTGCTTAATTAGTCTACAGAAGAGAAGACTGACACAGGATTTAATAGCCACTGTCAACTACCTGAAGTGTGGTTCCTGAGAGGATGTACCCAGACTGTTTTCAGTCATGGCAGATGACAGAACAAGGATTATTTGTCTCAAGTTGCAGCAAGAAACTTTAGGTTAGATATTAGGAAGAACTTTCTCACTAGGAGAGTAGTAAAACACTGGAACAGGTTACCTAGAGAGGTAAGTGGAATCTCTGTCCTTGGAGATTTTTAAGACCTGGCTAGACAAAGCCTTGGCTGGGATGATATAGTTGGGGATGGTCCTGCTTTGATCACGGGGTTGGAATAGATCAACTACTGAGGTCCCTTTTCTAGGTTTTATAATTCTATGATCAGGTAGGCTATCACATTGTAGGAGCCTTGGGCAACAGACTTCAAATGAGCACGGGGAACATAAAGGAATGCAGAATAATGGTCTTGGAAAGACACTGGAGGAAGTGTAGAGAAAATGCCCAGAAAAAAGGATTTCCTAATAATAAATATATTAGGTTCTTAAAACGTCCCATTTAAAAAAAAAATTCTCCGTTATTGTACCCCACTTCGGAAACACACGTTTTCAGTTTACTTCTGTTTTGAAGGAGGTCTACAACTTACTCAGTAATAATTGCCTCTGAATATTGCCCGTACCATCTCTGGTTATGTAAGGCTCTCACGGTAGCAATAATGCAAGAAATAAATGGGAAACATGACTTTTCCCGTCGTCTAAAAGAAGCAGACCTTATTAGAAGGTTCCAAATAATTACTACCAACGCGGGCTAATAATTTACTTAAAGCGTCCAATGCACCAGTAGTACTCTAAAATGAAACACGGTTTAAATCAGAAAGTAATGCTCTCCGCTACATACCGTACCTACTGATGTCAGATGTTTAATGTAACCAAAAGAGTCCAGTTTGCAAGAATGCACCTGAGTTCACCATAAAGCAACGAAAGTAGATTTTGAAAACTGATAACACATGAACAACATTCGCCAGTCAAAACAATTGAGGACCTATTCATAGAGAATGAAGGGCGGAAGAGCCCACCCAACCCTTACCTGGTCGGCGCCTTCCAAGTCGGTGGGCGCATGAGAGTCGGTGAGAAGATCCCGTTCCTTCCCGGAGCCCGTCACGACGCAGCCCCCCTGCTGCGGAGGGCAGGGCACGAGGGGCCTCAGAAACCGGAATTCGCTGCTCCCCGACCCCGTGCTCAAGCACACTTCGTATCGGTAACTCCTGGACAGGGTGCCGGTCCCCGACACATCCACCCAGTCTCTCGGCAAGTTGCCGTCGCCATACAACGTGCCGGGAGCACTGGTGTACTGCTCCCCGCCCCCTCTCCTCCGGCACACCTTGAGCAGGACAAATGTCACGACGGACAGCAGGAAGAGGAAGGACACGAGGCACAGGGAGACGGTTAGGTACATGGTTAAAGCGCCTGTGTCGGCCCCTTCGGCGGCGGCGGCGGCGGCGGCATCAGCGGACTGCAGGTAGGCGTCGGAAAAGCCGTCCACGAGCAGGATGTTGAGGGTGGCGGAGGAGGACAGGGGCGACTCCCCGCTGTCCCTGACGAGCACAATAAGCCTGTGCTTCACCGTGTCGCGCTCCGTCAGCGGCCGGCTCGTCCTCACTTCGCCGCTGTGCAGCGCCACGGCGAAGAGCCCCGGCTCCGTGGCGCGGAGCAGCTGGTAGGACAGCCAGGCGTTCTGCCCCGCGTCCGCGTCCACCGCCACCACCTTGGTCACCAGGTAGCCCGGCTCGGCCGAGCGCGGCACCAGCTCGCTCCACGCCGCCGTGCTGTTCTGCAGCGGGTGCAGCACGAAGGGCGCGTTGTCGTTCTCGTCCAGCACCACGACGCGCAGCACGGCCTCGGAGCTGAGCGCCGGGGACCCGGCGTCCGTCGCTCTCACGCCCACCTCCAGCTGCCTCGTCTGCTCGTAGTCCAGGGAGCGCAGCGCGTACACGCTGCCGTCCGCCGAGTTCACCGCCACGTAGGCGAGCACGGGCAGGGCCCCGGCGCCGGCGCCGGCGGGCACGAGCGAGTAGGTCACTCGGGCGTTGTGCTCCGCGTCCGCGTCGGCGGCGCGCACTGTGCCGATCGCCGTGCCGGGCGCCGTGTTCTCCCGCACGTGCATGGTGTAGGCCGCCTGGCTGAACACGGGCGCGTTGTCGTTGATGTCGGACACTCTCACCCTGATCCTCTGCTCGGCGGACAGGCTGGGGGCGCCCTGGTCCCGCGCCACGATCGTGATGTTGTACTCCGACACGCTCTCGCGGTCCAGCGCCCGCTCCGTGACCAGCGCGTACGAGTCCCGGAACGTCGCCTTCAGGGAGAAGGGCAGCGCGTCCTCTATGGAGCAGGCTGCCCTCCCGTTGTCCCCGGAGTCGCGGTCCCTGACGCTGAGCAGGGCCACCACCGTCTCGGGGGGCGCGTCCTCGGGGATGGGGCTCATGAGCGATGTCAGGGTCACCTCTGGCGCGTTGTCGTTCACATCCACCACCTCCACCAGGACTTTGCAGTGCGCCGACAGGCCCCCGCCGTCCGCGGCCTCAATGTAGAGCTCATAGGTCTTCCTCGTTTCGAAATCCAGTTCTTCCAGAAGCCGCATATCCCCCGACACGGCGCTGATACGAAAGGCGATGCTACTTTCTATGGATTTCTGGCTGAAGGAGTAGGAGATTTCTCCGTTGCTTCCCTCGTCCAAATCGGTGGCAGAAACAGTAACAACAAGGGAATTTCTGAGGCTGTTTTCCAGAACCTGGGCTTTGTAAGTGGCCCGGGAGAAAACGGGAGGGTTGTCGTTGGCATCGAGGACAATGACGCGGATTTGCGCAGTGCCGGACCTCGGCGGGGAGCCGCCGTCCAGGGCAGTGAGTAGCAAACTAAGCTCTGGCTGTTGCTCTCGGTCCAGGGCTTGGTCCAGCACTAGCTCCGCATGTCTCGTGCCGTCGCTCTGTTCCTCCATATGTACATGGAAATGCCCATTGGAGCTAAGGCTGTAGCTTTGAAGGCTGTTGTTTCCCACATCCAAATCCTGAGCGCTCTCCAGGGGAAACCGTGACCCAGCAGGGGTCGTTTCGAGCATTTTAAAGACGAATTCTGCTCTGGAAAAAAACGGAAAGTGATCGTTTATGTCAGTAACCCGCACCTCGGCCCGGTACGACTGCAAGGGATTCTCCAGGACTAGCTCAAAGCGAACAAGGCAGGGCTCCGTCTGCCCGCACAGTTCCTCGCGGTCCAGTTTCTCTTTGATAAGCAAGTCCCCAGTCTTGCCATTCAGCTGGAAATGCCGGCTCGCGGCGTCCGACACCAGGCGGGCCCTGCGAGCAGACAGGCTCCTGGGCTCCAGCCCCACATCCTTTGCCACATTAGCCACGAAGGACCCGCTCTCCATTTCCTCCGGCACCGAGTACCGCACCGTCTCCGAGCCGATCGCCCCCACGCACAGGAGCAGAAGGACAGACGCGGCTTGCCTGCTCCGCCTTGTTTTTGCCTCCGGGTCCCCCACCCGGTTCATCCCACCAGCCCGATTTCCTACCGAGTCGCTTTAGATGTCACAAGTTGAATTGTGTCGATATGTTCTGTGACATTCTCAAAAGGGGGAGACGAGACAGCCGCTCTCCTGCTTCTGCTTCTTCTTCCTAGAGACAGTGTTTTCCTGCCGGAGAGCCGGGACTTCAGCTACTGCAGGTCACGCTTTCCTCGTATTAGGCAACGGCGCCACCAAGCGACAGGACGTTATGCTCGTTGGCGTTTTATTTGTAAAAAGTGAGTGGAACAGTGCTGGAAAGCGTCATTGTGACAGGACAACTACCTAAAGGATATTATGTATATTCCTTTTTTCATCTTAATATATCATCTTAAATATAGGAAGAGGGAATGAAAAAATGCAAGTGTTATATTCGGACCCGTTTTTTGTTTGTCTTAGTATTTTTTTTTAAATTCTAATATTTACCGTTACTTTTACAACCGGTGCTTATTAAAGCAACTTCAGGTGTCTGGAGATTTAAGAATTAAAGATTTTATAATACACTGTAGATAGTAGAGATCCATACCATAGCAGCTCTGGAAAATATTTATCCAAAGGATCGTCTGTATCCATGTGAAAGTTTCTAACATGCTGTATAACCGAATTTTGGCTAGATTTCCCTAGTTTGGTTTCTGCTATAATTAAAGTAAATGTGTTTTCGATATGAAGAATGTCAATATTTTATCAATAAATTATATTTATTACTGATTAGAATACTCTATTTCGAAAATCTGGCCATTTTTTTTCCTCTTTGACATCCTTGCCAGAACCATGCCTTTTTTGGAGGAAGCACAGAATATCCAGCCTATGTTATTACTTGGTATATTTCTATACAAAACAGGACGTATGTAATGTGAGTTTTGACAAAAGGAGTGCATATAGCAGAAGACTATTTTCTGCAGGAAATTTTCGACTTGTTTTCCTCAAGTCAAAGCTGTCCCCTTTTGTCTTTCGTTAAAAACTGTTACCTATATGTAAGGCTTCACTTTCCATACGTTTGAGGTCTCACCTCCATGTTTGTGATATCTATTATCGCACACCAGGAGAAACTCATTAACTAAGATCCGAATACTTGTATTACATTATCGGGTCTGATTTTAGGTTTCGGCTAAAATGGCAACTGAATCCATAACTGACTACATAAAGAAGGACATTTCCGCAAAGGCTACCGTTCCCTGACGAGTCTCAGAACCTGCATCCAACACCCGCTTAGATCTTCTAAATGGAGCTACAAAGTCCATCTCAACACAGCACTAGCCAGTGATATTAAAGCTACAAAATCTACTCCAGCTCCCTTGACACTCAGCTTTCAATTGTTTAATTGCCTGCAAGTTTTCAGAAATCAAGGGCAGGGCTACACGGAGAAGTCACTGTTTCAGATAGGAGAGGAGGAGAAACTCCAACTCAGTACGCTGCTCTTTCGCCGCTGCCTCCCTAACTGGTAGAAGTGGAGCAGCTTTGGGCGGAGCCTGTCAAAGAACCAAAAGCATTGCTGAGAGGCAAGGTTGGTTATATTAATTTCGGGCGGGGAGGTAGCACTCCCAGTAGCATAGTGCGTTTGAGCCTTACAGATGTAGATAAGCTAACTGCCAAGTACACTGCTACAAATGTCAGGCTCCCGCCTCCAGCTCCGCTGGTCAAGAATTCTCCCATTCTTGGACCAAGCCTTTGGGGCAGTACTATGCCCAAATCACTAGTTTGCTGGGCATGGTACTTTCTGCTCTTCCTGTTTTATCTGGGACCAGTGGTGAATTTAGTGACATCCAGACAGCCTTCTGAAACTTCCACATTAGAAACCAAAACATTAAATGTACACCTTATCCCAGACAGCCCTCTTCACTCTAAATCCTGTCCTGTGTTGTCTTTTCTACTTCCTGCATGGTTGACACCGTTTCTCCAAAATAGTTTATCTAAGTCCACAGGAAGTTTACGCATGTTCCTAAGCGAGCTACTCTTCTATTGCTCTTTACCAACTCTCAGATGTCTGCTAGGAAATAGCTCCTCAATATGTAGTCAC
>NW_005843297.1:206855-213428 GCF_000455745.1 Alligator sinensis
TATCCCCTTTCACCCTGACCAGTCTTAAGTTTCGTTTCTTGTTTGTGACGTGGGCATAAATTATATACAGCTCTCCGCCAGGATTTTGTTTCAGGAGTTTCTGGCAAGGATTTCTTTTAACCCTTAGCTGACTACTGTGTGCGAAGTGAGGATGGTCTGAATGGTATCTCTTGCTAGTGGCATGGGCACTGATTAACTGGGTTGTGACACTAACCAGCATCCCTACCCAAGCAATCCTATAAATATCAATTTTCTAACCTTGGAGTAAAACTAGTGTCAACCTTGATGTAATGAATGAAAAAACGCGCTATCCAACCACATGTGAAGCAGGGAGATCATGGCAGTCAATGTCCTAATTCTGTAAAAGATTGTGAATACACACTCAAGATATGCCAGGTAAATGGTCACACTGTGGGTATAGAGAACGGCAATCCCCAGTCCACCCCCTAACCCCACGAGGCCAATACGACCATAGAGTAAAATTCCCCCCTGACCTTCAATTTGGCAATTGGTTTGACACCGAGTGGATGAGCACAAGGTTCTCTACATGGGATCCTACTGGGTTATGTCCCAGCAGGAGCAGTGGCACACCCCTGTAAAAATCCCCCGCCTTGGGGAGAAACCCAGTGTCTCTGAGGAAGCTTTAAAGACCCTGACACATTGCAGAAAAGAGGGGACTGTGTGTGTGTGCTAGGGGTGGGATTCCCTCCCAGTCCCATGCAGCAATCAGCAGAACCCAGAAGCAGGGAAATATCCATAGTAGGGCATCTGCATGGCTACACCTAGATTTTCCCCTACCAGCAGCTGTTCAACCTCTTCTTGAACACCCCTGTGATGGAGACTCCATAGCTTTCCTAGGCAGTCTATTCCACTGTCTCATACCACTGTAGAAGTGTTTCCTGATATCCCGTCTACTTTGCTGCAACTTTAAGCAACTGAATCATGTCCTAGTCTCAGCAGCAAAAGAGAAAAGGGTTTCTCTCTTCTTTATGGTAGCTCTTCAAGTACTTGAAGACTGTTATTATGTGCCTGCTAAAATGCCCTTTCCACACACTGAATGTGCCTTGCTCTTTCTGCCTCTCCTCTATGACTTGTTTTCCAAATCCTTTATCATCTTTGGTGCCTACCTCTGGACCCTCTCTAAGTTCTCCACATCCTTTTTGAAATATACAGCCCAAACATACACACAGTACTCTAGATGATACCTAACCAGGACCAAGTTGACAGGCACTAACATGTCCCACGCCTTGTGCCTAATGCTTCCATTGATGCATCCCGAAGCTTCATTACCTGTTTGTACAGCTGCATCACACAGCAGACCCATACTGAGAATCTGATCCACCTAGATTCCAATTCCTTCTCCATGGTACTGCCATCCAGTCAGGTGTAACCCATTTTGTATTTGTGATCATTATTCTCAAGGTATAGCACTTTGCATTTCTTGGCATTGAGTTTTTTTTCTGTTGACTCCCTCCCAGGTTTCCAATCTCTTGAGATCTTTCTGTTATTAAAACAGGAAATTCTGCCCCCTTCACTTCTTACAACTAACGATTAAAATCAGTAAATCAGAAAAAGCAATTAAATTAGAGACAAGGATACTTCTATGAGTACAGTTTGTATCCTATTCTGTTGTTCCTCTTGTTCCTTAAATGAACAAAGCAATTGCACATTGACATGAAAACTCTCTTGTAACTAGGTTTGCCTCCTGAGGTGACTGTGATGCCCCCTGGTGGTCACACAACCCTTACCTGGCTCCCCTTCTTACTCACTTGCCACACCTTGATGCAATTGTTTGATTGGAAGGGAGGCTGCCTAATGGGTCCTAGTATGAACGCCCAATACCTCTAGATGGCAGCTAGCTCTTCAAAGCTTCTGATGTTTTACACCTTGATCTCAGTAGATGGGCCCTGATGGCCCATCAATGCCCTTTCCCAAGGTACCTGTTAGCCTTAAGGGCTAATCACAGCCTCTGACCTCCCCTACAGTCATGCCCATTCCTTGCAGGTGTTATCACTTAAGAATTTGGGTGGGCACTTGGCACCAATCTGATATCAGGCCACCTCAGGCCTTTACCCTTGTTAGTGTCTTGTTCCTCTCAGCCTCCATCCTACTCCTATTATTCGTCCCCTCAGCCTAGGCCCACTGTTCAGGGCCTGACTGCTGGGTAACAGCCTGTCTCATTGTTTCAGGTTGCATCCTGCCTGGGCTCAGAGCACTGGCCCTGAACTTACCCCTTTAGGGCTGTCTCCAACCAGCGTTGAGGAATAAGCCTTCTTTAGCTCTTTTTGGACTCCTGGCCTCTGTGTCCATCACTCAGGGGCCGTGGTTCCTTTCTTTGTCCCTCTTGTACATAGGATCCCCTGACCCTGGATCAGCTCTCACTGGGCAGTAGCCCACTGGCCCTTGTTTAGCTCCTGTCCAAAACAGACTTCAGCATTTCTCTCTTTCTCTAGGCTTCAACATTTCCCTAGGGTGCAAGCCAATAGTAGGACCTGAGTGAAGGACCCTAACAGGGCTTTTCTGGGTTAATCCCCCAGGGGACCCTCATGTCCCCTGCCATAGTCCCCACATACTCCCATTTCAGCCACATCCAAACCACTGGTTAAAACTGTAGCCGAGGACTAAGTATTCTGGCTGTAACACAAACTTTTTGCCTGAACATAAACAATGGCTACCTTTCTGTACAACCAGGATTTCCCTTACCCCAGGTAATATTCCTCTGCAGGCAAACATTCTATTTACCATCCTTCAGATAGGTGCCAGCTAGGAGCTCTCCTGCATCCCCCCTGATCTGGAGGTCATGCTTCTGTAGTCCCCAAGGCCAGCCTGCCCCTTCTGGCTCATGGCCTAGTCTATTATTATAAAAGCCTAAGTCTGTCTGTCTGTCTGTCCACCTGTAACACTTTATTCGCACTCTGCTTGGCTGACAGAAACAGCCAATCTGCTCCAAGCGTGGGGGAGCGCCGTCATGATTCTGAAGCAGCGCTGAGGACTGGACAGAGGGTGGGGGAGTCAAGGACAGCAGCGCTGGCCTTGGCTCCTCCACTCCGCTCCCTGCAAGAGGCAGAACAGCATCAGCATGGGGCATTAGGTGGCGGCACTGCATCCCAGCCCCCACGCCATTCTTTATGGGCAATTGACTAGTGTTTATATACCTCCCTGGCCCTGCCCTCTTCTGGTCAGGTGCCTACCTGACCTGCCACAGTGTATCTGGATTCAGCTTGCCAGCTCAACTCTAGAGTGACTTACTGCTGCTGGCCACTGCTGTAATAATAGCTTGTCTCCCATGCAGAGCTCTAGCCCAGTGTGCTGCTAGAGTGCAGCTTGCTCAGCAGTAAGTATTTGTAGCAGGTAAATCCTTAGGTACCTGTTCCATGGCAGCTCATAATGGGAAATTTTCCTTCCTGAGCCTATCCCTGCTGCTGCTTCATCCTTAAATTAAGAGGAGACTTTGGCTCTCCATTTACACTTATCCACTGGAAGTATTTTAAAAAGTTGAGGAGGAAGAATGGGGTTACTCTTAGATCTCTCTAATAAGCACAACAAGCCATTGCTTCATCATGTCCTTATTTGTTATTGGCCTTTGGATCATGACTTTGTCTTATGCTTCATGGTGAGAGACCTGTGTCTGTGGCTTTGACCAGCTGGTAGGACAGTCAGGCATGCTGCCCCATGTCCACATTCACCACTACTACTTTGGAGATCAAGAAGCCTGGTTTGGCCAAGTGAGACACTTGGTGGTTGATGGCGTATGTGCTGTTCTGTAGAGGGTGTAACACAAATGGAACATTATCACTTTTTGTCTATTACCCTAATGGGTATGACTGCCTCAAACCAGAATACAGGGACCTATGCTATGGTGCTCTAGGAAGACCTGGATCACCTCCTCCAAGATTGCTAACTGTCAGTACATTTACTAACTTTCAATAAAAAAATATAAGGCAAAAAATGGCTGTCAGTAAGGTCCATAAAAAATCTTTAGCATCAGTAAAAATGCTAAGCAGCTGCAGCTGGGACAGACAGAGAAAAGCAACTTGTCCTGGTGTACCAATAGGGCAGCAGCACCCTCCATGGATTGTTCTCACGTAGGTTTCTTTGGGGTTGCATACTGTGATAGAGGGGAGAAAAGGTAGCAGAGGTAAGAATGGGGGATGGTTGGGGGGCAACAGGTAGCAGGGTGCAGTTGGAGGCATCAAGGCATGGAGTATGAGCGGGGAAGCACAATGTAAAACCATCACTGCAGTCAACCTGGGCTGCAGATGGGACAGACAGAAAAAAGCAGCATGTTGTGGTCTGCCAATGGGGGAGAAGCACCCTGCAGGGAGTGTTCTCAGCCAGAAGCTGTTGCTTCTGCATCCCAGGCTGCCTGTAATAGTATTGAGTCTAAGGTAGGTTTCTTTGCGGGTGCGTGCTGTGATAGAGGAGAGAAAAGGTAACAGAGGTAAGAGCGGGGAAGCACAGTGTAAAGCCATCACTGCAGTCAAGCTGGGTTGCCAACCCAAAAAATTACCCTTCACTGCCAGCTTTTTACTAACAAATAAACTTCTTTACTTTTCTTACTATGGTTGATGTTGAATGCCTGAATTGGAATGCAGCCCTTCTACTGAGTCCTAGCAGGAGAGCAGGGCTTGGCAGAAGAGTTACATCTACATTATGTAAAATATAGAATTAAGACTGTGTCAGTAAAAAAAAAAAATGACTTGGTAAAATGCTTGCAGACTATCATTAAAAATAATTTCCTGGATTGGCAACCATGCTTCTCTCATCTACCCCTAGTCCAAGGGACTGCAGTGTGTGAGTGTGTGTGTGTGTGTATATGTCCTTTCAGTGTGAGCTCAGTGGATACTATGAATATGGCAGCATGGCATTGCGCTCTGACACTAAACTGTGGTAGCCTTGTGTTTCATTACAACCAGGTTATCATTTGCCTGGAGATAAATATAGGACATTTCAGTAAATTCAAGTGGGGGCAGGTATCATTAATATGTGGCCTTTCCAAGGTCACTGTAATGGTGGGAGAATTTAAATCTATTGCATCAGGAGATAAATTACGGGATGACATTTTCTGTATGTGTGTAATGGACCCCAGATCATTAAATTGTCTTAATTTAAAAAAATGATTTTAGGACAAAAATAAGATCTCCTGGAAGGTAGAATCCCTATTTCCCATTGCCCCCAGAATCACGGCTTCTGACAACGAATATGGTCATCATCACTGAATTCTGTGAACCAGCCTCATGGTTTGGGGAGGGATATGTTACTTCAGAGATATGGTGGTCCACATCAACTACTTCCACATTTGCATCCTGTAGCTCACCCTGTAGATATCTTTATATTAACAGCTGTAATTATGTTAGTCTACATTTCTTACCTGTGAAGTTGTATTATTTGGATGTTGTAGAAAAATTGACAGTAAGAACTATCCTATGTCATAGAAATTACAATTCTCTTCCCTCTACAGTGAATCTAACCCATTCACTGCACTATGTGAGACACTGTTGTAGATAAGGAAGCCTTTGTATTCCTAGTTGATCTACTATGCAATTTAAATTCTCACAATGTAGAAATGAAATTACAAAGACTCTATTGCATATTCCAGACCCAGTTCTGACACACATCTTCTGATAGGATCTTTCCTTTGTTGTACTTCTATCCTCTCAGCTTCCAGTTTATAATTCATTTTGAGTGGCTTAGCATAAACTGGAAAGCCACAGATACCAAAATTATGGAGACCAAGAGAGGATGTTTCTTCTCAAAGACAATAGTTCATAAAAATCATAAAGAGATGTAACAAATGGAATACTCAAGTTTGAAATTTCCTCTCCTGGTGTCTGCTGAAACCAGCCTACTCTCTTATTACAACAGGGTCCTGAGGCTAACAATCCTCAGTCTGATATTATTCCTGCCAAATAGTAGAGAATTCCCATTACTTTCTCATTCAGCTCTGTACAGTTAGGAGAAAGTAGCGCTCTCAAATCTTAGGAGGCAAATCTTGGCCTGTCTGGTAAAGTTACTGACAGCTAAACCTGAATTACCTGTGAGCAGTCTCAGTAATGGAAATATGGAGGGCAGAGAATGAGAATCCATTATTGAAAGAGATGCCATTTATTTTCAGCTCATGGAAGGACTCTAAAGAATACACCCACACAGAGATGACCCTTGCAATGTTAGTCATGGTCAGGAAGCAGCTCACTATACAATACAGGTGTGCAAAGGGGGCTCTATTTGATTCAGATTCAGAATTGGCCCAAATCAGGGACAGTGATTCAATTCATTGATTTGGATCACTGTCTCTGAT
Source organism: Alligator sinensis (assembly GCF_000455745.1). NCBI lineage: Eukaryota > Metazoa > Chordata > Crocodylia > Alligatoridae > Alligator > Alligator sinensis. Next base: position 213,154 of record NW_005843297.1, read on the forward strand.
TTGATTGAGCAGAATCCGAATGTGAAGATTCAATGCTGATTTGGAGAATCAATGATTCAGACATAGACATAGGTTTAAAAGTTATTTTTACATACTTTGAGGTAGCAGGCATGGCTTGTGATCACTGCGATGCTGGGGCAGATGGCGCGTCCAACGGGTGCGGGAAGGCCCTCCACATGCTCAGTGCTGAACCCGGAAGTGGACCAGAAGTACTTCTGGTGCACTTTTGGGTCTTCTGCCAAGCATGCTGGGGAGCTCTCCACACTCCTGTGGGA
>NW_005843297.1:213469-219826 GCF_000455745.1 Alligator sinensis
GGTATGTAGAAAAAACTTTTAAAGCTGTATCTATGTCCAAATCTCTGAATTTTTCTGAATCTAATCTTTCAAATTAGAGGGTCCTCTGATTTGATTCAGATTTGGAGATTCGGCCACCGAACTGGGCCGAATCTCCAACAAAATGAATCAGTGGCTGAAGCTTTGCACAGCCCTACTATACAATATGCACTAAATGCTGGAATTACTTCATGCCAATGCCCAGTATTTTGTGGAGAGGACACTTAGACCAGGGTAAATGATGAAAGAGGCTCCTGATCAGGTATGAATCTAAGATGAAAATAAACTGCAATTCACACAGTGAGAAACTGAAAGCATTTTTGAAACACCTGTCACAGTTCTACCCAATGGAAGCTGAGTGACTGTCACTTGTTTTTGAGTATGAGTACTACTGGTACTGGAAAACAGTTTGACATGTGGGGTTCTGAAGACATGCCAAGGCAAGTTGGTGTCTACATTCCCTCCTACTGTGGCCAAGGTAGCACAGTGATGTTCTGTTGCTCATTGTGCTTCCTTCATAGCAAAGTGCCAAGTTCACCTGTCATGGACCATATTCTCCCAGGACATTAAGTCGTGCCTGGCAGACTGTATGTGCTGCTAAATGCAGTCCTTATAGCTGAGTTTGGGACAGTCAATCTTCCTACTGCCTTTTTCAAATTCACTGTACAGAGCTCTCTTAGGCAGTCTATTGTTGTCCATATATAGGATGTTGCCACCCAGGTCATTTGCCTCCATGGTAGCATGGCTTCCATGCTTGGCATAGCTGCCAGTCATAGTACTTCATTGTTGGTGATGTTGTCAGACCATTTAATTCCCATTATACTGCATAGGTGGCAAGAAGTTGTTTTTTTTTGATATGGCAACGATAAAGAGACCTGGTCTCTAATTAATATAGAAGACAAGGGAGCCCAACAGTTCTGTAACTTTAACTTGTCATTTTGGAGATGGTTTAAACCCTCCATCTTGTCCATAGTCTTTTTTGTAGGTGATCAAAAGCTGAGGCAGCTGACTTGAAGTATGCTGAAAGTTCTCTGTCAATGCTGGTGTCATCAGTTATTGTGCTAGCTAGGTAGCAAAAGGACTTGACGTTTAATTGGCTGCCATTGCATTTTATTTCTGGTGGTGATGGAGCTGATAGTTTTCTGCCATGAGGTGGCTGGTACAGGGCTTTGGTTTCCTTTACATTAATACAGAGACCAAAAAGGGATACAGAATGAGCAAAGGAAGTCAGTAAATGTTGCAGGTCATTCTCAGAAAGGGTGAGAAATGTTGAGTCATTGGCATACAGTAGCTCCTTTACTTTACTTTGTTGTGATTTGCTTTTTTGCCTTGAGTCTGCCATCAAATGGTGTTGTTAGGGTGACACGAGTAGTGGTAGTACATGCGATGACTTCTAGCACTCCAGCCAAGAACAAAGTAAATAATATAAGGGAAAGCATACAGACCTGTTTAACCCCATGGGCTATAGGAAAGGGATCAGATGAGTTGGCACCCAGTGATACATGGTCCTGCATGTTGTCATGGAAAACAGTGAATGAAGTTAATTAGTTTGTCTGGGCAGCTGAACTTTGCAAGAAGGCACCATAGAGTAAAGCATCCAAAAGAGTTGAATGCCTTCATCGCAGGGCACTAAGGTGCCTGCTCCTCTTACAGCAGAGATAAGAACCCAGGTGCAGGTTGCCATGACAACCAGTTAATGATGGAATTGGCCGCACCTGCACCTGGTCAGCTGGCCGGAGGAGGCAGGGCCCTAGGACCATATAAACCCCAGGGCTGGGACCAGGGAGTTAGTTCCCTAGCAGCAGCCAAAGGGGAAGGAGCCTCCAGGAAGGAAGGGCCCAGAGATGCGGTAGCCAGCAGATATGCTACCTTTAGAACAAAGGGACACCAGGAGCCCATAAGGCATCCTTGCCTATGAGGCACGGAGCCTCAGAGACGGAGTTTTACTCTTTTAAAAGGGTCAGAGAATGACGTGAGTTCTGCTTTACGTTACAGCCTAGGGACTCATGGTGGTTGCCTGTGGTTCGTGTGCTGTCTGATAACACCGGTGGTTTGGGTGAGGCTAGTTGGGGAAGGAGGAGGCCTCATTGGGGGGCCCACTGCAGCATGGGGACCCTGGCACCAGAGAGGGTACAGCATTTCGGGGCATGGACCCCAGTGCCAAAGAGGGCAAATCATTTGGGGGCACGGAGCCCAGTGCCAGAGAGGGCACAGCATTTGCGATGCACAGACTGCAGCACTGAGGGGCACAGAGACACAGGCTACGGAGAGCCCAGCACCGAGGGGCGCAGAAACACGGGCTGTGGAGAGCCCGTGAGGAGAAACAGGCCAAATTATAATGAGGCCTAGGCAGGACAATGAGAGTACCATTTGGGAGGCTTGGGGCATGATAAAGGAGTGGTTGGAGCCACGTATATGGCCCATAAAGCTGAGAGACTCGGGAACCATCCACAGTGAAGCAGGACATCAAGAGGTCTAGAGACAACAGGGTTATTAGGATCTAGCCAGACCGCATCGAAACCTAAAGCTCAAGGGCTGCCTCCCTATAGTCATCATACCAACAAGGCGTGGCAGGTAAGAACGAGGGTGCTTGTAGGGCAAGACTGACGTGGTTAAGGACCTGGGGGTAACATGGCCACCTCTAGGCATTCCACAGGCTGTGGAGGATCATTCAAAGGATCTTACCAGCAATGGAAAGGAACAAAATGACACAATAGTTCGTCCTGTCACATCAGTCTCATTTGCACATGTACATAGTTACAATTTTGACATATTTAAAACCCTGGGGTAAAGCCTCATTTTTCTACCACAAAGTAAATAGGATTAGCAAAGCTTTGTGAAGTGTAGGACCACTGTATTCTAAACCTTCAATTCAGGATTTCATCAGCACCAGCTGCCTTTCCATTTGTCATTTTCTCTCCTCCAGAGTTGGGGGACCTTTGAGTTCATATCAAACTGGTCTTTGCTCAGTTGAGACTACGATTGGATCATTTGTGCTAGACTCATGATTGAGGAGGGTTGCAACATGTTCTTTCATTCTTTCTAATATCACACTGTGCTCAGTCAGGAAGGTGGTGCTGTCAAGAGACAGGATTGGTCAGATATTGGCTCTTTGTGGTCCATAAATGGATTGTAACCCCTGAAAAAATCCTTGGGTGTTATTTATATTAGCAAGAGCTTGTAGTTCTGTTGCTTTGTTTCTCCACCAATTGTCCTCTATCTTCCACAGCTTTTTCTGCACTTCAGATTTTGATTTCTTGAAGGCTTCTGCATCTGCGAGGGAGGAGGGGTTGTTCAATTTAACTCGGTGCATTGCTCAATAGGCCACAAGGAGTGCTTGAATATTGTTGTCATTTGCATAAAACCAGTCCACATTTCATCGACTTGGAGCACCAAGGACTTCTTTAGGTGTTGAATGAACTGCAGTTCGAAAGGCACACCACCTTTCATTGACAATTGTGCTTGCTCTTGCATTTGCAGTTTGATAGTTCAGAAAGAGTGCAAGCTGCTAACTGAGTTCTCTTCTCTTCTCTTCCATGCAAAGGTTTGAAACATTAACATGTTGGTTCAGTTTTGGAGCAAACTTTGGTCTAGAAATGTGAAACCTGATGTTCAGTTTAGTATGGATAAGCTCATGATGCATAGTGTATTCTGTGTCTGACGTAGGCCTAGACATGTAAATGTCCCTCAAGCCATTGCGACCAGTGATGGAATGGTTTAAATGGTGCCATTGTTTTGACTAAGGGTGCTGCCATGAGTAGACCTACTTTTCTGGAGTGTTGAAAAGGGTGTTCATAACAGAAGGTCAAACTCTTCACAGAGTGTTAGGAGTTATTCTCCATTTGTGTTTAGGGACCCATGTCCTAATTTCCCCATGCCTCTGTTCCAAGTGGTGTAGTCATCTCTACTGCATGCATTGAAGGCACCCAGTAGTAGAATTTTATCATTGTTGGGTATGTTTCTTAGAGTGTCACTCAGCTGGCTGTAGAACAGTGTCTTTGTTGCTTCAGGAGCAAGTAGTGCTGGGGCGTAGGAACTTATTAGGTGTTTGGATATTTGCACAGGCTGCTGTGGTAGTTTATTAGCAGTGGTGTTTGCTATTTTGAGTCCTACCCTGTGTAGTATGGCATTTTGGTCTGTTTTATAATCTGACCAATAGAAAGAGTATTATTTTTCTCTAAGCACACTGCTGTTGTGTAGTCTAGTCTTGGATAAGCCAGCGATATGCATTTGATACTGTGTCGCTCCTTTGCAACCAATGCAGTTCTTCTGCAAGCTCGATTTTACTTTTGAGTCAACTTGTACACAAATGTTTCAGCATCTGATTATCAGTTTCTGACCACTTTTATGATTGTTTCTCCTCTTAAAAGGGAGAAACTGATTGTGGGAAACCAACCAGGAGTCGGTGACAGGCAAGCCTTTTTTACCTCAACTTCTACAAAGGCCTCCTCAGATTGAGGCAGGCAGGGCCTCTCTAAATAGGGCCACCCAATTGCCCAGGTAGGACCTCATGTTCCTATTGCCTAGTGAGACTCATGCAACCTTCACACCTTGGCTGCTTGTGTGGAGATCATTCGCTTCAAATTTTTCATGCCTGTCAGCACCACCTAGGAAATTCTCCATACGGAGGGCTGGTGGATGATGATGATGGTTAACTGAGTATCTTATGGAAGTATATAAACTAGCTTCTCAGTAGCTAAGACTCACTACAAATTAATATAAAATTATTTCCAGAAAACCATAAATCTGAATTACAGTTGACAAGCAAGTAATGATTAAGTGGCAGTGAAGAACAGGTGTTCACATGAAGATGGCAAAGTCCCTATGTAATTGCCATTAAGATAGGTCCTACTACATACCTAATTTTTATATCCCGACAGGGAATATATAAATGGTACTGCTGAGAACAGTTAAAGCTTGTCACAAATTCACCCTCAGGGAGCAAATAGAAGAGTGTGTTCCTTCTTTTATTAGAAATATGTGGAGGGTTTATCTTTAATGATTCCTTGGTGGACAACTTGAATATGGGCTCCCTGGCAACCAATCATACGAGCAGAAACAATCAGCACTAATATTAATATCCAGTATTCCTGCTTGCCAGGTGTTAATTCCAAGATCAGGACACAGTTACTCCTTAACCAATCAGGAATTTATTAAGCCTTTAGCAGTTACAAATCTATTACTGTGGTTAGTGAAAAGCAACACAACATGTTTACCACCCCAAAGCACAATGAACTTGATGTCACCAGGTGATCAGTCCATGAAGTCTTGTCCAGGATTTCCTGGCTCCTGTGTCTGGAGTCTGTAGTGGGGAACAATTTTCTTGGATCGGTATGAGGTTCTCTTCAGGAGGGGCTCCAAGTGTTTCCTACTTATATACCACACTTATCATATAATTAGCTGAAGTCATTCACCGCAATGCATATTAAGAGGCCTACTCTTACCATATTTGCTTAATCTTAAACAAGTTTCCCAATTTTAGATACTTATTTCACTGTTAGGTGGTGGTCAGTGTCACTGTTGGTTGTTCTAATTTTCACAAACCAAATTTCCCTTTTTTGGTTTGTTCACTTCTTTTGACTTTTGTCATGCAGAAAAGATACCTTGAGACTTCTTTATTTTTGTCAAGAAGGGATCACAGTCAAAGTAACTCCCATGTCATCTTTTGTTGCAGCTTTTCAGCTCAGTTGAAACCAAGGCTAAATTTCCCACCTCAGAGATTCAGGCTAAGCAAAGTTAAGAGAAGGAAAACCCAGACCCACGGACCTCTGGGTTCCAAGAAGGATGAGTAGTAGTTACCCAGTAACCCGGTTACACAGTAGTTACTACTGTGATTAGTGACTTCAGGCATAGTATGAGGAGACTTCCAATTGGTTGCTTATGTCATAATGCAGGAGAGGTGATTGCAGATGCTTCTGGAACCATTACATTTTCTATACTAGTATTAAAACTCAGGACAAAGTTATTATTCTAACTAAACCTACAACCTCATCCATATCCTGAAATTACAGGTAAGAGAAAATTTGTTTGACTTTTCTAGAAGCAGTCTTTGGTCCATTGAAGTCCCCAGTATTATATTTACTTTGTTTTTTTTTAGCTATAATTCTATTAAACCATGAATACTATGGGTTATAACCACAGAGTGACAGAAGACATTAAAGGTTTGAAACTAAGGGGAGCTTCCTTTCAGAGACTTTGGTTTAAGCATCTTCAATTCTTGCCTTTCCCTCAAACAAGGCAGTCTTCTGTAAATTTATCTTGGAAACTCTCAGGTATCCGTCACTGCTGTTCAATGAAGATATTAAAATTAATCTAAAGGGAAACACCGTTTCATTTCCA
>NW_005843298.1:0-840 GCF_000455745.1 Alligator sinensis
AGCATGGGCTTTTTAACCAAGACAGGATGCTTGGTTAAATGACCTCCGAGGTCCCTTCCCACCCTCATTTCTATGCTTCTAACTCTTGCTGCTTTCCTAGATAGATGGAAAGATACTGTCAAAGCTGGTCTTCCCATCTATCTAGTTCTTTATCTAGCCATTTCCACAGCACTGGAGCAACCGGCTATGTTGCTGGCTGTCGGGAAATTGCAGGGAGGCAGCTGATACTCTTCTGCGGTCAGACATCAGCCTCTAAAACACATCTCCCAGCCGCTCTCCTGATGCCTCCCATCCATCGCTGTTGTCTTGGCAAGCCGCATGGAGCACCCAGAAATTAAAATTCAATCCCTGCCTCGTTTTGAAGGCGGCGTGTGGCATTTTAAAATGTTAGGCTTGAAAGTTCAGTTGCGAACGGGTCGTGTTCTCGTTCTGACGGACGACAGGAGGTTCTGTGCAATAGAAACCCTGCCGCCTTCCTCTCTCATGAAACAGGAGGCAGAAGGAGAGAGGCTGGCAAAAAACATAACAAAACAAAACAAAACAAAAAACCACGTGATGCCAGCCACTAGAGATAAGTGCCGGCCCTGAAATGGGGGGTGACAGGGCTGCAGTTCCTTGCTAGAGCTCTTGGAAGCAATTCGCAGGAGGTTTTCACTCTGGAATCCCAAGGTAGGTGGCACTCGCATCGCCACGGCCCTCTGCACCGCTTCTGCACGTGGGTCACGGTGGCACGGCCCTCTGCACTGCTTCTACACGGGGGCCATGGTGGCAGGCATGGCTCTGGAAAGGATTTGATACCCCAACGGGACTCGGCTCTAACGCAATGAAAAGCTCAGTGCC
>NW_005843298.1:1714-1931 GCF_000455745.1 Alligator sinensis
TTCCCTGACCTCTGATCATGCGCGTGGCTCTTCTCTGGACTCTCTCAAGCTTCTCCACATCCTTTTTGAATTGTGGAGCCCAAAACTGGACGCAGTACTCCAGCTGCGGCCTCACTAAGGCCGAGTACAGGGGGAGAATGACGTCCCGGGATTTGCTTGAGAAGCATCTATGGATGCAAGCCAGCGTTTTGGTCGCTTTACTAGCCGCAGCATCGCA
>NW_005843298.1:2225-9162 GCF_000455745.1 Alligator sinensis
TGTTGAACAGTATGGGTCCAAGGACAGAGCCTTGGGGGACCCCACTGGTCACAGGACACCACGATGAGTGACTTCCATCGATTACTACCCTCTGGGTCCAACCCCGGAGCCAATTTTCCAGCCAGTGGATCGTGGAGGACCCAAGGCGACAATTGGCCAGTTTCTCCAAGAGGCGATCATGGGACACCTCAATCTCTTTGAAGATGTTCTTGCAGGATGCTCGCGCATAGGTCTGGTGCTTCCAGCACAAGACAAGGTACAATTGCTTGAGCTCAAGAAACTATTTGCTTTGGGGTATGCAGCAGGGAAGAGAAGCCAGTGTCAAAGCCCCCTGTCTGTATTAGGCACTCACACCTCACTGCCACTGCCTTAGGAACCTTCCAGCTGGTCCATGAACTGGGTTTTTGACTTGGTAACTGGGAGCTACAGAGACCCTTCTGTTGTCACCTTATTCAGGTAGAAGAGTATGCACCTTGAATTAAGGATGCCTAAATACCTACCTGCTTACTGAGTATTAAAGCACACTCAGTGCCAAGCAGGGCCCAACCGAAAGTCCTGGAAAAATGACCAGTTAAGGATTCGTGCAGAGGAAAAGAGGAGCCAACAAGTCTGAAGCATGGACAGGGGGATCCTGGACAAGCAGGGCTGGAAGTAAGGCTCCAGATCCAGGTAGCCTGGGGCCCTGGAGGAGGAGTGCATGTAGAGGGAAAACAGCAGGTGCTCTATTTAAAAGTGCAATGGATGGTTTTTGTAGAGCAGCTGCAGTGGAGCTCAGGTAGAGCTGGAGTGGTTTTGCTTGCTGGAATCCACCCCTGGTTTCAGAGGGAGTTTCTGGCCTGACTTTGCTTAAGGAGCTACCTGGAAGGTCCCAGTAGCTGAGGCTCGTGGCGTGTGCTGACCAGCTCCTGCCAGTACGGTGCTCTGTCTGTGACACAAAGCATGATTCCCTGGGTGGGGTCTGCAGGGGCAGTGTGACAGAGAAGGTGTACTGTGTCAGGATTCAGAGTGTGTTCTGGCAGTCATTACCTAGGTTTTCAGCGATCCTGTTCTTGCTCATTTCCAGGGCCTCTTGTCTGAGCTGCAGGGCATGCTGGGCGATCTCGTCGCTCGCCACGTTGGAGGTCATGATGAAGATGGCGTCCTTGCAGTCAATGGTCTTCCCCTTCCCATCCGTCAGCCTGCCCTACAACATTAGCCAACAAGAACAACATCAGTGGGGTGGTGGGTGACACTGAACCAGACTGCCAAAAGCCGCAGGGTAGGGTCCAAATACATCCGATCGGAAAGGCCTTCTTCCCAAGAGGGAGATAATCCTAATGCTCCATAAAAGAAGCCTGTAAGGCAAGTCACTTCAAACCTCTCTGTGTTCCCACAATGCAGCCAACCCACTTCCGTCAGAGAGGCATTGATGGGACGCAAGACCAGCAAAGTGCTTGGAGATGGTTATGTAGAAGGCCTCACGTATGAGTGCTTACCATAGGCCAACCACCCTTAGCAGCCTTTGCAGGAAGTAACTGGCTGCAGAAGGCTTAGAAAAGGCTGACATAAATCTGATTGCCATTAACAAGCCGGCAACCCAGTGTAGGTGGGGGTGATGGAGATAAACGGGCCAGAAGAGAGAACTATGTGTCTCTACGTGACTCTAGACTGCTCATCCGCAGCAGGGGTACGTGTGGACAGGCTGAGGGTGCAACCACGCGGAGGATCCAGAGCAATCTATAGTGCCATACGATCGTTCAGGAAGATCAACTTGGGAAGTGTGGCTGCAATCACAGCCCCCTCTCACCCACACCGTGCTGCCCGCAGGGCAACGTGGCATGTGCTCCTGCCCAATATGTGGGAGTGACTGTTGTGGACAAGAGCACTGATCTCTTCTGTATTGGTGCTTCTAACACTAAGCAAGGAACCTTTCCAAGCGCTCGTTTTCTGCAGTAATAAAGCCAGAAAAAGAGAGAAAGAAAAAAGAACAAGGTCCCAAGGCAATGTTTATTCCCTGCTATGTCTCCAGCAGCAGCTCCCTGGCACAATGACACAAATCCTTGTTGGGTGCTTCAGATTAACATTTAGGTTATTGCCCTGTCAACCACGTGGTGCAGGAATTGATTTCACATTTAGCTGCTGCGGCGATGATCTATGCAAGAAAAAATTGCGTTATTAATCCTTAAAAGAAAAAAACAAATAAACCAGCAGCCGTGATGCTGGAGTTAGTTTGCCTCCGAGGAGGACAGGTTTGGGAACAGCACGCAACAGGTTGTGCACTTGATGTACCACAGAGGAGAATAAATGCTTGCCCAGCTCCACTTGTGCAGGCTGTGGAGATGAAAGGCACTTCTCAGTCTGTCCATCAGGCCATACAGGTGCAGCCATATACGGGTGATGGGTAAAGATCAATGCCAGGCTATTCGGGACTCTAGTCTCCGATCCCTGCTTCTTACCCTCTTGACGCAGCAAGGACCAGGCAAGCGTCTCGTGTATGGGGAAAGCTGTAGGATGTGCTATCACAGGCAGCCTTAGCCATCACCACCGTGATGCAGCTGAATCAGAACGCAGGCAAGCACTTCAAAAGAAATAACAGCACAGTGGATTTACCCACTACAGGGAGAGCCTGGCCAGATTCAACAGGCCCTTTCCTTCCCCAGAGTTTCTCTGTGCCAAGTGGCTCTACAGCACCGTGCGTCTGAGGAACGCAGGTGCTAATCAAGAGGATGCTATGTTAATGGGTGATGACCCTTTCCTAATTTCACTCCATCTGTTTTGGGGAACGGACAAGGAGGGGTTCAGCGTTTTTTCACTGACCCTCACCACCCACCTTACAGCAGCTCCCATTCTTGCTACCATCTACCGTGACAGTACCGTCATCATTCATGATCCTTTTTAACTTCTCAGTACAACCTGTAGGGTCTTGTGCCTCTGAACCGCCTTGTTAAGCATCTGCTTACCCGCTTTCCCCTCCTCTGACTGGACAGTGCATTTTCCTGCCATTCTATCTCTGCACTAGGCTGTTCCTCAGGGCTTAAATTCATAGATGGTCCTGGATACAACCGCAAAACTGCATCCTATTGGAGGCCTGGTGGCAATGTGGTAGGACTATTCGTGGCGTGGTAGCTCCTATAAAATACAACTTTACAACCTCCAGAGGAAGGTGAGTATAGGGCACCTCAAAACCCTAGCTCCCACTGCCTTGTGAGTACTCCTTGGCTGGAGAAAGGCTAAGGGACATCATCCTGATAGAAATGCACCCTCGCCGAGGCATTAGGCAGCCAGCAGCAGCTCTTATCTGTTGCTGTGTGGCAGATGCTACAGCTATTGAGGCACTGAACATCTGGACTCGGTCTGGCTTTTGGATTCAGTGATCTAAAGGGATGGTTCATCTTGGGCAGCCTCCACTTCTCCGTACTCTTGCCTAGGCATATGTGCTGCAGGTCTTGGTGTGATGGTCACAGGACTCTGTACAAGCGGATTCATCAGGCACCTGACTAGACCTCTTATATGTACACCACGATGATCCAAAGGATTGATGGTTGCATATTATAAATCCATAGACTAGAGGAAGGGCCAGCTCGCTGGCTCGCTGACTAGCGATTCCAAGCCTGAGACAGCGAGATGTCGCTTGAAGCTTTCGACGCCTTGTGCTAGTCCCTGCCATGCCATGAGCAGCTACACGGAGACTTACTTCATCAAACAGCTGCAGCATGATGGTGAGGACATCAGGATGGGCTTTGTCGACTTCGTCAAAGAGGACCACTGCATTCGGGCACTGTTTGAGCTTCTTGGTTAGCTGCCCGCCTTCTTCATGGCCAACGTACCCGGGGGGAGAGCCAATAAACTTGGCAACCTGGAAGGAGCGAATAAAAACAGGATGCGTCACAGACTCTCCCTTGGTTAGAGAGGAGCTCACGACCGGTGGTGACCCTTGTTCACAAGCATTAGGTGTACCAGCTTTTCTACTTCATGTATCCCCATAGTGCTTCAATAAGCAGTAAGTTAAACACGTGCTGCTCAGTGATGACTGAGAACTACGTGCTTTGTCAGAGTTCGCACGGATCTAGATGTTTAAAATTTGAATGGCGTCACTAGCCAGACGGAAGGTGCTGGCGGGGGGCCGTGCTTGACAGCTAGTCTTTCTGAGATGTGTCACAGGATCCCCTGCCCTTCCACCAGAGACCTACTGTGATGCTCATCAAACATGCTAAGAGCAGCGCCGCTGAGGACCGTGGACAAGTGCCTTCAGTGGAAAGTCTAAATTGGGGGAGGAAGAGAAAGGATGTGGATCTGAGAGAAGGCTGCTAGGACTGCACTGCTCTTGGGGGCACCAACAGGCTTTTAAAAGAGCAGAAAAACCGCATCCAGACTTCGGGGGTAAAATACACCGAAAAGAGTTGTAACAAAACATGAGTCTTTCGACATATATAAACCCAATTGTTTCTGCAGTTCTGGAAGAGCGCTGTTCAGCTCCTGTTTTGGGATCTTCGCTACCATACAGACAGCTCCTTTGGCAATAATATTTAAAAGGAACTTTCCAGGTGCACAACCTGATATGCTGCAAAGGAGCCTAGTTTTCAGAGGATGGGCAGGGGGAGAATCATGCCCGTCTTAGAAATCAGGGTCTTTGAAGAGGGTTTAAACTGGGCACCCCAAATCATCCAGCATAACTTTTACCTTCTTAAAAGGATCAGTTACATTTAATGAGCAGGGGGCAGTGAACAGGGAAAACACATCCCTAAGTTATTTAGCTGAAGAAAAAAGAGAATCTGCAGCTTGTTATTCTGGAAGCGTGAAACCGCCTAGCACAACGCCACGTCTACTGCAGTCTAACTGCATGCTGGAGAATAACAAAAGCCAGTTGCGCCCTTCCATATACTATCTGCCCATCTCGTCACCGGGGGTAATCATACTAATCGGCTGCAGTTTCCTTGCAGGATCTGTGCCAACCCAGGGTGACACAGGAAACAGGAGAGGGAAGAAGTCGACCCAGGTCCTTCCGTGCCTATGGGAGGGCAGCTCTGTTGCCGCAGCACCGCTTTCATGCAAAGGCTGGTGCCTGCTTCTGGCCACTGGGAGAGTAATTTGAACAGACCTGTCTGCCTGGGGAGAGCTCCGATGCTCACTTCCTCTTCCCCTTCCTGAGGAACGTACATCTGTTTCTAGCGTCTGCCCCCGAGCATGCTGACTCCTGCCCGTGGAGGCGCGGGGCTCGGAGCCCTCCCAGGACAGACACTGGCCACAGGCAGTTAATGCCTCCCATCTGTTTTAGCGATGCCTAGAGCGACATTGATTCCCCCTGCCGTTCCAAGGGCTGCTGCCTCCAGGGCTGACCTCTTGATACTCGTTTGCTTGAAAAATTCAGGCTCTCTTCCTCTGCGATTCTCTCCCTGACCCCTCCTCGTTCCTCCCGTCCGCTCTGCGTCTCTGCTGTCCTTGTCATCCCGGGATGTTTTATCCCTGCCGTGCTGTGACTTCTGACTCTGGTTCCCTTTTCTACTCAGTCATCAATGCTCTCTCTCGACTCATTTTTGTCTCTGACTGCAGAGAGCTCATCTCGCAGAGCCTTTCAGTAGCCATCAGCCAATCTACCGCTCAGTATTTTGCTCCTCGCCCTGCTCTCCAATGGCTTTGAGTAAAGAACAGTCAGCACCTCAGTTTCTTTCTAGTCCCTGCTATGCAAAGACCTTGCTGTGCCTGGCTATAACCTGGGGAACTACGCAATGCAGGTCCGTTTGGCCGCTATCCCCATCTCAGACTGGAAGATGGAGGGCTGCTCAGGACCGGTGATTTACTTACGGTCACTGGACAAGCCAAATCTCCTCTCCATGCTGAGCCCAACACTCATGCAAGCACATAGGGCTGGTGTCAAAACATGATGCTCTCTGCTTGGAGCTCTCCTTTAATATTAGGATCCAGCAACTCAGCTCCTAGCTTCAGCTGCCTCTTTTGAGGGCTGCTCCCGTGCAGGCTGTCTCTCTAAGGCCCTAGGCCCCTCTCTTGCCTCAGAAACCATCCTCCTGGGTTTGAGTCAGTGAGACTCTACTCAGCCTCTTTCCTTTTTGGGGGGGGGGTGACAAGACAGAGGTCCCACTATGCAGGGAAGCTCTTCAGTTCATTTCCTGCTTCTGAAGCTCTCCAGACACCTCTCCCTGCCCTGTCTCCAACCATCTGCAGCTGTCAAGAGAAAGCCACTTTATATACAATACAATTAGTTTTCCTGCTTGCTTTGCTACAGCATTAACACACCCTCTTAGAGGAGAGTCTCACCCAAAGATGCACCCCATAGGCTTGCTATTTGCCCGTAGACTCTCGCAGTGGGACCCACCTGGTCTCGGGGGTCAGAGACCTGCTTTTCTTTCCTTTCCAGCGCCGGCAGTTCTACTCTACCGGTGCACCAAGGAGGCTGCACCCCAAAACCTACACTGGACAACTCCTCTCTCCCATGGATGCATCCACCTTTCAGAAGATGACATCCCCTTTTAGAAGACGACGCCGGCTCTTACCAAGGGACCAGTGGGTCGTTTACAATGCAATCACTCAAGGTTTAATTGTATTTTTGTCAATCCCAGCCATTTTCTTTCAGAGGCTTTTGCTCCCAGGGATGCTGACGCCATGTGCAGAGAGAGGCCACGGGAGGGGAAGCATACCATCACCCGGTTTTTTCTTCTTTCTGCCTTGCCTTGGTTCTCTACAATTTTGCTGATACTTCCCCTGAGCCAAATGACTCAGTAGCCCATCCCTATCTGCAACACTGCACTGCTTGGAGCTTGGAAATCATGAGCTTAAGTTTTGAAAGGCGATCAAAACTCTGCTTGGTTTACTCTCAGGGTGGAGCCCCCTCTGAAGGCACCAGATCTGGCCTCTGCTTATTGTCTTTGCTTCAGCGGGAGTTTAGGAGCTCTCGGCCCCCAGGGGCAGCAATAGTAGGTGGTCAGGAGGGAGAGAGAGAGAC
>NW_005843298.1:9172-28113 GCF_000455745.1 Alligator sinensis
TTTAAATTACTGGCTAAACTAGAACTGAGATCCCTACGAGTACAGACAGGCCATTTACCAACCTCGTGTCTTTCCTGGAACTCTGACATGTCCAGTCTAATGAAACCCTGCAAAAGAAATAAATACATGAAGTTATTTTTGATTAAGGCACGGCAAATTTTATTACATTTAAGTAGCATCTTTGGGACCAGACTGGTGGCTGACGGGACTGATGTGTCAGTAGGTTTGTTTCTTTTTTCCCCAAGGCAGTGGGACAATGGGAAGCTCATTGTAAAGACTGAGGTGGATGATGAAAGCAGGTGGAAGTGAATGTGCAGTTCCTCGAGGGTGTATTGGAGCACTTCCTAACACCGGCCATCGTAGCTCTGAGTGAGTCCGGTTTAGACGACCTGCTCATTACTAGAGCCGTGGCGATGAAAATAGGACCGAAATAGCAACTTGCAATTTGCTAAATAAAACAGACATTATCGCTGTTCAGCTGTTTAGAAATAAATCAATAGGAGAACATAATGCCTCCTCTATAAAAAAATATAATAAAGTCAAGATAAATTAGGTTCTTGGGCATTCAGAGCGTCGAGATAATATTGTTACTGAATTTATAGGTTACTACGCAAACCTCTTCTTACATTTGAAAGGCTGATGATTCATTGCAGAAAATGAACTTCCTGTGCTCGCAGCTATAACTTAGCTCATATTGCTGCACAAAAGGCGAGCCCGAACTTCCTCAGCACTGATAAGGGATGGCCATCCAACTCTCCAAAGGCACGCGGCTTACAGGTTTCCTCTAGTCATGGCTCGTACCTCTGTGACCCACAAACGAGGTAGCACGAATGACTCATCATATACACGCATCAGCTGGAGAGCCACGGAGGATGATCCACGTTGCTACAGACCCTTACAAGGCAGCTGAGACCAAGGCCTTATGCTTAAGATATCACGACTGTGACTGTCTGAAACTCAGTAGCATTTACCAGCTGTAAAACCCCAGGCTTTTCACCATGCCAGGAAGAACCTGTTAAGCCGTTAGCTTAGTGATATCAGCTTATAAAATAAAGGAAGCATTCAATTGTTTGGAGGGACATCATTACATGATGGGATGGATGGGTGCAGAGACACTGGAAATTAAACTGCACGTCACTGATGCAAACAAGGAGACTAATGACAAAACACATGAAAATCCCCTTCAAAACGCGGGGGTCGGACTCGATGATTTGTTGAGGTCCCTTCCGACCCTAGCATCTATGAATCTATGAAAATAGTGTTGCATGTAGATGGAGTCTGCACACCTACCTGATACTTACTGACATGCACCTGCCATATCTATGTATTTCACGGACACAATAACATATATATAAATGAGGATGAAGGCAGGAACTGTTAGCCGACACAATAAGCTACTACTGGCTGGTTTACAAGGGTATGTAGAGGAGTAGAAACTCCATAAAACCTAATACCATGTTGCAGACATGTAGGATGGGATTCGCAATGATTAAGTGCCTAAACCCCATTGAATTTCAACTCCCAGCTGTAGTTTTCCACCTTCGAGGACCTGGGTCTCACAGAAGCTGCACCTCGCTCCTAAGACCTTCAGTGCAGAGGCAGCTCAGTACATGCCAGGGAGGTCTTCCCTGGGTGCGTGTCTGGACGTTGACTTCAGGACTTTGTGAGAGGCAAGGGTTTTTTAGGAGGGTGATACCTTTTATTGGACCAACTGCATGGTTGGAATACAGCTAGACAAGCTTTTGAATGCCAGTCAGCCTTCATCATACCTTAATTCAGGACCTGATAAAGAGCGTCTTGCACTCAAAAGCTTGTCTAACTTTATTCCAACCATGCAGTTGGTCCAATAAGAGGCATCTCCCCCCAAAAAAACTTTGCCTCTCGCATGATCCCTGAACCATCACAAGCTATAACAACATGACTCTAACACTACTCAGAACTCAGAGAGCCCGAAAAAGATTCCCTTAAATTCAAAACAAGCAGCTGGGATTTCCCAAAAAACAGAGCCGCTTAAAAAAAAAATAAAGGTGATTTGGGACCACTGGATGTTTTTCTTGTTTTACAATGTTTTTCTTTCTATGGGGTTGGGAGGTTTTGCTTCAGAAACGTCTCCTTCATTCATTTGGGTTTTGTAACAAAGCAGCAAGATACAAAAGCTCATGCCTCTGAATCAGTCTCCAAGGTACCGCTCTGCTCTACCGCCTGCCTGACTTCAGATTAACGTATCTACCTGCCTCTAGCGTAGCAGCACAACAAAATGTTTCTGTTTTTCCCCTGGGAAAAGCGCTGCTGAAAGCATCGTGGTTTCACAAAAAAGGCCACAAGAAACTGCCTGTGCTGCTGGACAATTGTTTCATCCAAAAATGCCTTGACCAGCTCTGGTAAGCGCCTGTCGGGCTAGTCGCATGATGGGCACTGATACTCAAACCGATGGAGATGGGGCCAGTAATTTCAAAGCAGTCCCTGATGTGGGGTATTCAATGGGGTCCATGTAAGGCCTGCCTGTCACCAAGACCAAGCACCCATGACACTAATGAAGCAGATGGAAGTGCTGGATTTGCACACGTGTCAAGTTGGGCAGTCAAAACGGAGGCGTGCAAGATGGACTCGACTCCTGAGAACGTGGCCTGGTCCTGATCTCAATTGCCCCGGCGTCTTTCAAGCACCGTGGGTGGAATTATGCTCAGGAGAGGAAGGCTGGGGTCTGGCCCTACAGCAGCCAGGCTGCTTGCGGTCTCACCCTTTCTACGTCCGCACATCAGCAGAGTTCGCTGCACGCACACCGGGCAGGCTAGCATGAGCCAGATAAAGATAATAGCATCCGTAATTACATTTTAACCTTTCCGTCAGTATGAAAATGAGCCCATTACACATTCTTCTTTCTTAATCAGACAGTTCCTGCTAAGAGCTGCCTCCCCCATAACTGTCCACAAAGTTTATGACCCTTTTCACAGTGCTAATTACTGCAATGACTGCCAAGCTGATGCATTGCCAATAAACCCCTGATTTGTGCATGCTATTGAATTAACACAACATTCAGCGTTCGGCTGATCTTCCTATTTGATGTCTGGCCAGGTCACTGACCAATTCCACGTGCAGCAGCCCTGGATGAAGGTGCTTTAGATCCAGGAACTGGAATTTATTGCGTTTGGAAGGCAATTACAGAAGGATGAGGAAAAGAAACCAGAGCAGCTGTTTTTATGGCCTCATTTTACTTTTGATCTTCTTTGTGACATATTTTTTTCATGTCTGTTTTGTACCAGTGGGCTCCTGGAAGAGGTGGGTCTGATCTGACACTGGCTTGCAAGACACTCTGTTGCTGCCTCCCCGCATTTGCTCCTGGGATATACATAGGCTCTGTTTCTAATCTCACAAAGGTTTTATACCTGGGGATCTCCAGTGACCTCCAAGGGAGCAGTGGGGCCCTTCGGAAATCAGGCAGGTGCTTGAACATAGAGGCAGAAGCCTAACATTAGACTTATTTTCAAAAACTGGGGCCCAATTTTTAAGGAAGATGGTTCCAACCAGCTAAGAAGTGTTTCTAGAAGCTTTTCTGAAAATAAGTCATAAAAAATAGCTGTTTTTAAATAGACAAGGCACCTTCATCTGTGTCTGAGTCCCACACATTTCAAGGCTAAGATCCTGAAAGTACAACTGGCTTTACTTCTTTTAATTGTCCAGGCTGAATGAAGTCTGAAATAGCAGGCAAGTAGCACAAATAACAAGGAGTGAAGGGTTCCCCTCCATGCCATTCTTTGTCTTCTAATGAAATTAAAATGTGACACAGACAAAGAAACATATTTGCTTGCAACAAAGGACTTCCAACTGACGGTATCCACAGAAGCAGGGAAAACAATGGTTTTGTTCCATTTCATAATTTCTAATAAAGTGTTGTTAGTAATATAGGCAGGGATGCACTTTAAAAAAACCCAACGCCCTTTAGTTTCAACCAAACAGTGTCCCTGGCCTGCTGTGCACTGATGGATCTGAGTCAGTCCTCTCTCCTGCTGCTGATCAGTGTACCACTGTGATGCAGAAGGGATAAAAAGTGAAAGTAGGATTTTCTAGCACTGAAGGACCACGCAATGAAGCCTAGCATGACACATCAGTGATGAAGACCGCACTGAGACGGAATACCGATCTAATTAAAACAAAGAACAAACAGATCAGACGTTACCTTCTTGAGGTCCTTGTGGATGTACTTTGCCGTCTGTTTGGCCAGCTCTGTTTTACCTAGTCAGAAAGCAGTAAAACAAAAAAAGAGATGAGTGTTGAAACCATTATTGGTTACAAGAATCTCCTGTAGAAACTAACCGGTGTATGGGGCCTCTGCCCACTGGAAACCATCCGTGATGGAAACAACTGTTAGTATCCACTGCAATTAGCAGAGCCTAGGAGCCCCAGTCACAGACCCAGACCCTGTTCTGCTATATATCATACGGATGCAGACCATGGAGACAGTCCCTGTCCAAAGAGCTTACGATTAAGATTAAGACAAGGCACAACAGGAATCTACAGGCAGATAGATGGGCGAGCACAAGAGGGCTTCGTAACACAATGGGCAGCGGCCTCTGCACGCCAGATGTCTAACCATTGTAAAGTCTTTTTCAGGCCTGACAGCAAAGGATACCAAAGGAAGGAGCTGAAGGGGGACAAAGAAGGGACTCTGTGGGCACTCCCAGGGATTCCCCCTCCCTTGTGTGAGAAGCAGCAGGGGAGAAAGTGTGAAGGTGCCTGCTGACGATCTAGCAAACATGCTGGAGGGCCTAAGCAGAACATCACGTGCTGGATCCTTAATAGCTCGATTCCTGAATGGAGAGAGAGATTTGAATGCTTTCCGCAAAAAGCGGCGTGGCTGGAGCAGATCTTTGCTGTGTTTATGCCAAGCACCCCGGGTCTCACGTGTGATGTCATTACTCTCTAGATCAAAAGTGAATTATCTGGGAAATGCTCTATTCTTTATTTATTTGATTTATACGGGGCAACTATCATAAAACTGTAGGCATATGAAGAATCAATAATTCAAAACATATATTACAGAATAAATCCACCTTGACACACTATCAACAAACGCACCAGCTCACGGAAACGGAGACCCTGTCTGTTCAGCCTACCTCTCCAGAAAAGGCCTGGGTGAATGTGTCCTGAACGTCAGACCACTCCAGGCTCTGCCAGACCCAGAGAGATGCGAATGACAGAGCCCAGGGCCCTTACTGAATGCCCTCTGGCTGTAACCCCAGGGGTATCAATATAGGGCCTAGCAATCTGAGTGCACCTGCTGCCCTCCGCTCCTGGGACACGGGAAAGGGAGAGAGTGCCTCTTAAAACTCAAAGGATCTGCAATGTAAGAGCCTTTACAGGGTTATAGTAACAGGTCAGATTGTGTTTGCAAATGAACGCAGGCCAGGAGCTGCACTTACACTGAGCCTTTTATATTTCAGTACACACCTCGCATGTGTAGGCTTTAACACATGGGGCAAACACACAAATGCACATGCTCTTCACTTCCCCACAACCAGGTGTTGTACTTAAAAGGCCAACTGGTGCCCTGGCATTCTGCAAGTCTACTTCCACCGTAGTCCACATGGGAGCGAGTCAGGGCAGAGCCTGGCTCTGAAGTCTTGACCCATCGTATAGTATTGCGGTGAGCTGCTGGAGGTAGCCGTTCTTCAGCTCTGAGTGGAACGATCAATAGTCTGGGACCCATTAGGCTCATTTAACCTGGCTGCTGCATGACACAGGCCAGAACATTTCACGGAGGGACTCCAGCATCAAGCCCATTGCTTCTGCCTGTAGGGCCGTCTCCATGCCCTGTATTTGGATGATATCTGGCAGAATGGGGTAACTGTCACCGATAACGAGCGAGCGATGCAAAGCCTAGAGTTGAAGGCCGAATGTGCCCCGTCACCGGGTCGCCCGTTCCACTGGTTATCTAATCTAACTCCCTGCCAAAGGCTGGCACCTTTTGTCAAGCTGACTAGTGTCTAGCTAGCTGCTAGGTCTTGTTATCTGTGTCTGCCCTGCATTTGCATCTATGTATATATGGATATAAAATAGCCTTGACAGTGGCTAAGCTCTTTCGGGATCTGCTGCACTGTGTAAAGGCACATTAGATACTGCAATCTGCCTCTGAGCATGTAGACGGCTATAGCATCAAGAACCCTGTAAGACACCCCAGACAGAGCTTCAGCTCTCAATCGCCTTGCTTCCTTATCTGAATATTCATTTTTATGTCACCAGCTAGAAAAACATGTCATGGGAACGTATAAGAGTTGACGGAGCCGACAATTTCAACGATTGAGCCTTCAGACTTGTTATAATGTGTGCCGTGAAGTCTTACAAACACTGCTTATTGCTTTTATATGGCTTCATAGCAACACGTTTAAAGTAAATACCTTGCCTAGCGCGGCTCTGAGGCAGGACTCTGTATGGACAATAATTGTTGCTTGAGCTCAGTGCCTTACAAAAACAGCATCTTCCAGCCAAGCAAGTGAATGCAGGAGAGGCAAAGCACTCGCCTTTCCCAAATGCCGCATTTTGGTTGCTGTAACCTTTTTTGTTTCAGCAGAGTAGGAATCACTTCATCGTTTTCATAAACCATGCTACGTTTTTGTGGAAGCATTTGGGGGAAATGTTCGTGCCCGTAGACAAGCGAGGTCCTTGCCCCAGGGAGTTGACAATCTAAGTATCCCTCGAGTTAGTAGGTTACTGTGCACACCCACGTTATTTCGGTATTTTTTCTTTTTAAAGTTCTTAAAACAGCCTTGTTTCTTATTAAAATGGAGTCCACGAAGGGCAGACTTTCATCAGGTATAAACCAGAGTCACATCAGTCGGACCAGGTGAGGGTCTGGCTCCATGTGCTGAAGGTAAGCTTGAAACTAGTCTAAAATGCAGCAGGGCAGAGGCAATGACCAACTGGAGGCCCCTTTGATACCCAAATGGATCAATGGAAATTTTCATGATGACTTTGTCCTCTCTGAAAGCAGGGCTAGGTGTAGGGGTGTACAGGTCCTCAAAAAGAGGGGGAACTGGGGGCTCATCATCCCAACCTCCTACACACTGTACTGTGGACCCGTATGTGTGTATCCGATGCCCGCATCTCAGACCCCCACCCATAGCAAATGACAATCCGCCTGTTACCTATTCCCGACGATCCCAAGAAAAGGAAAACCAGGGGGTGCTCTTCGTCGTACCAGCCATTTTCTTTTCTCCGAATAGCTGCGTTTAAATACAGTGAAAACAAAAGGGGGGGGAAAGGGAAGAAAAAAAAAAGAGGCATATAAATCAAAGACACAAAAGCAAGTATAATTATCACTAAGTATACACTATGTTTTACTGCTCTCTGCCCACTCAAAGTCCTCACTACCATTAGTGCTACCTAATTTGATTAGCTGGCAAGGCCCCCAGAGACACCTAATCAAGTTAGCATGGATTTGGAAAGCTGCCCAGAGCAGATTTCGGATAAAGTTTTCCAGGATGTGCACTCAATGTTGCCAGGGAAACAGAAAGGAGGGTGCACACTGAATGAACGAGAAAGGGCTGCGGGGAGAGGATTCAAGAGGCGCGTTAGGCTTCCCAGCTCGTCAGCGCAACCTTTCTGCAAAAGGCTGGTTTGGAGAAGTTTGTCGCTTCGCTGTCTTATGCAAATGCAAAGGAGGAGGTTTGAATTCAAGGTCATGGTAGCCTTGAACGAATGTGAGTCTTATTTAAAAACACTGGGAATGGAAAATGAATCAGCGATTTCAACCAACAGATGGAAAGTGAAATGGCTGTGCGATGGATGAAGGATATTAATGGAACACATCACCCCGAAGGAGGGGACGGGTCGGAAGCCAACGTCCAGACTTTGGTGACAAAATACCAGCGGTAGACATATTCGACTAGCTAGGATGTTGGACCGTCCTGAGAAAGTTGTTCTGTGTTCACAGAGCTGCCTCAGTTCAGAAGGGGACGAGGCAAGGTGGGGGTCCCGCAGCCCTTTTGTAGGCTCTCATCTGCTGCAGCTTTGCGCCCTCCAAATTTCAGATTCTCCGTCAAAACTACACAGATGTTGCACCGAATCAAAAAACCCATCCCTGGCTCCCATGTCAAGGCATGGGACAGACCCTAGCTACATTTCCTTGTGGTCTCTAACCAACAAGGAAGCCTAAACACATCTCACAGCTCTAGTTTCGTTAGGGAGCTTCTCTTAACTAGAAGCCGGCTGCCGTCAAGTTCTAGCCTGATTTCACCTCTGGAAGCTGCAGGCGAGGCGTTTCAATGCTTATTGAGCTCCACAGAGTGCTCAGAGGATGAAAAGATAAGGACCGTCTCATGTAGAGGTACATCCGACAGATGACGTCTCCTAACAGGCCCGATGCATCGGCAGGTCACTGGGAGCGAGCTGGAGCACTGCAGGCAGGGGGCCCGGAGATTTCAGCCATGATTCTGCATGTAGTTGCATGGTGTTATTGGGAAAAATATGTCTGGAGCAAAAACCCCGCAGTGAAGAGCAAATGTATCAGTTCAGTGTATTCTCATATTCATAGTTTAAAGTAAGACGGTACCAAAGGGATACTGAATTTTCAGGCTTTCACGCTTCAGACAGAAAAAAGGCAGAACTGTGTCTTAGTTTACTGAGGTTCTCCTGATTTATCTGCATTATTTAAACCAGGCCTCCTCCACTACGGCTCTTAAAAAGAGTTATTCTCGGCACGCTGATTGGTCTGTGCTGCGCAGCGTTTTGCGATGTTTTGTAAGAAGGAAGCCACACACTGATAAATTGTATTGCGTCGTAAATGATATGCCGGTGCTCCTAATAATTTACCTGTAAGGGTGCTTTTTAAAATGCTTTGCAGATCTGTGCTCGGCAGTTGCCAGAGGTCAATGAAACTGAAGATCCGGCACATTGTGTTTGATTGAAGTATGGCATTGAGTGGGCAAAGTGCCAGGCTCTCAGGAATGATAACCTAGACGCTTCCAAGATAACAGAGGTAAAGATGAAAGACAAGGACCAAGAGATGTGGAGCTCTCCGGTGCTTTTTGAGTGAAGTTCTCCTCTGGAAGTTACTGTCAAAGCGAGACTTTGTGTTCCTTGTCTCTCGATGATTTTCGTATAAAACGCACTCAAGCGTCTCTCGGCGCTCTCAACAGCACACGTCACTGCAAATGCTGCCTTCTATACACTCCTTTTGCAGCTTTTTTACCTCCAAAAGTAACTTATTACAACATCATTATTCTCCAAAGAGTTAAAAACAAAAAAATTACCGTAGTTACCATAC
This sequence comes from Alligator sinensis, assembly GCF_000455745.1. Taxonomy (NCBI): domain Eukaryota; kingdom Metazoa; phylum Chordata; order Crocodylia; family Alligatoridae; genus Alligator; species Alligator sinensis. The sequence goes on from NW_005843298.1 coordinate 18,435, forward strand.
ACGGATGGTTCCAAAATACAGGCAATTGGTAAATGGGGATGCTAAATCTATCAATGAATAATCTCTGACTTGTGGGGCAAAGAATAAAAACAAAAATTTAGACCATGTCAGGAACAAAAGGCCCTGTGGTATCACTACAGGTAAGAAGGGGTTGGTATAGGATGATAAAAGCTGACAAAGCTGATACAAGGACGGCAAGTTGTTCAATACATATATCTGCTCTGAGTTTGGAAAGAAGATAGGTGACTTGCTCACTACTTACAGTGGCCATGAAAACCTTTGGACTCCAACAGTGCAAAGCAAGTGATAAAGTAAGGCTAAAACCTGGATTATCTGGGAACAATTCAAATAACTATACAACATTAATTCAGCACATATTGAAAGGATTAAAATCCACGTAAGGAATGAATAGTCAACAAGTTACTGTAAAGAGGGACATCATCATTGAAATGCTGGGAGAAAAGAGTGAAGCAATGGATCTGTCCTAGGCACCAGGCTATTCAATGTCTTTATCAATGACCTGGAAGAAGACAAAAAAAAAAAATTCTCAGCAAAGTTTGCAGAGGACACAAACCCTGGTGGCGCGGTAGACACAGATTTGTTCTGGGCTCACTTGAACAACGTGTGCTTTAATACAAGGTCGTATGGCTGAGGACCAAGAACGGAGGTTGGATTGCAGGATGTGGGAGTATATTTTGGAAATCAATGACTTGGAAAAGACATGGGAGGGCACAGTGGATAACCGAGTCGACATGAGCTCACAGCAGGACGTAGTGGCTAAGAACAACTACCACCCTTGGCTACAGGAGCAGGCAACTATGAAGTAGAAGTGAAGAGGAGGGATGGTTTCTGCGCGTGGTGCTAGTGAAAGCACAGTTCTGGTGTCCCTCTGTTAAGTAGGATGTTTGGATCATTAAAAGATGCAAGAAGGATTCAAGGTGGGAAAAACTGCTGGGCAGGGTGAGGCTCAAGAAACGCTGTGAATTTAGGTTAGAAAAAAAAAAAAAAGGAGGTTAAGAAGAGGCGACTGGATCAGTGTGGAAGGGCCTGTGAGAAAAGGTGGATGAAAGCAGACAAAGGGCTAAGTGTGCCAAGGGCTGATACTGGACTAATTCACACCAGAAATAAGGCACGCAGCGAGGATAACCAACCACTGGAACAAATTACAGTTAAGTATGTAACTGGTTCTGCAATCACTTGTGGAGTCTCCAAGTCAAGACTGGGTGTCTTTCTAAAAGATCTGCTGTAGTTCAACCAGAACTTAATGGCCTCGGCACAGGAAATGTTTTGGGCTGTGCTGTGCAGGAGGTCAGACTAGATGATCGTAACCCTACTGACATCTGGACTCGGTATAGGGGAGCAAGAGAGAGTGGTAGTGGGTACGGATAGGAATCACGGGCATATGGAAGAGGGCAGAATTTGGCCTGTCATGAGCATCCGGGAGTTGGCCTGTTGATATCAAGTCCTGTAACATCATGGAGAAGAAGTCTGGAGACACCGAGTTCAAGATCACAGGATTATCTACAGCAGATCTCAGTGGATACACATTACTGCTCCCCAGCTCCTCACAGCCCAGAACACCTCAGCCAAATAACCATCACGGGAGGAGGAACACGATGGCAATGGGTTTGCTCTAGCTATGCTCGCACCAGTGTCCAGCAAAAGCCGCAGCAGAGTTGAGGGTCTCTGCAAGGTGAGAAAGACCCGCTGATGCAGAATATGCATTTGTAATTGCAACTACAGGTGTTTGCGTCCGAAAGCTTGTCAAGAACAATTTTTCCAACTATTTACTTAGCTTAATAAAAGATATCACATTAACCCAAAGAACCTGGTTTGCCTAATTGCAACTACGCACTCCATAGACAACGACAGGTTCCCCTGAGACCGTGCAGAAATGCCCAAATTTCCCAGAGGACTCAATGCATGAGGTCTTTTTTTTGGCTTTTATCACAGCATACAAAAGGTCAAATATTGTGGGTGGATTTAAAAAAAAATAAAAAATCAATGGAGAGGATCATGATCACTGACAGCATTTGTGGCTACTCTGGTCGAGATAATAAGAGTAATAAACTCTTGCTTCGAGGCATGAAGTGATCACCTGCAGGGATCAGTGTGTGCCACCCTGCTGTATCAGCTGGTAGGTTCATTGCAGACTTGTTTCTCTTTCCTTTGGAGCAGGATACCAGACTTTACGGCCAAGTGCTGGCTCCCGCGTGTCAAATCCTATGGAACTGGCTTAGCTGTGCTGTTTGCAGAAGAGGGATTGCAAACAATAAACTCAGGGTTTATGATTTGGGATTGAAATTCTTGTTAGGAAATGAAAAGAGCTCTTGGCCTCCGCTGCAGAGAACTCTAGATTGGGGAACTCGTGGGCCGGATCAGACCTGGGAAGAGATCTGGCCTGGGCTGTGGCAATGATTAGAAGCACATGGCAGTGATCAGGGATGGGAAGGGGGGGGGGGGGAAATCAGCAGCATGTGTGGGGGGAAATCGGGGGCATGCAACGGCAGAGGATGGTTAAGGGAAGCTGGCCCACAGGCAGTAAAACATTGCCAACCCCTGTTATAGGTTATATAGCTCAGCAAGAAGCGACCTGGTGTCAGAGCCTTTGCACAGTGGACACTCAGTAAGTGACCTAGCTGTGCAACTCCAGTCCCAACAATTCAAGCCAGCCAGAACTGAGCCACCTTGGGGCAGGGGATCCCTGTGCAGCACATCGACATGAGGCCTTGATAAACCAAGACTTCAGCCGCCGGCGGAAAGCAGAAGGCTGGCTGACAGCACTGGAGGCGTCTGTGCCGCGAGATGCATTTGTCTGCTACGTTATTCATTTTTCATTGACGTGTGTGCAGGAGATCCATATTTTGGGCAGCGCAGCCCCTTGGTACGCAGCGCTTTCTCTTCTGCTATGCCAAGGGAGCACGTGACATAAAAAAATCCAGGTACTTTGGCTTTTCTCATTCAGAAATCCCAGCCTATTTCCAGCAGGAGAGAAGGAGAACGAGGATGCCTGGGCCCTCTTTTTGGAGCTGCGTCTAGTGTCACCGCAGAGCGCTCGCTTTATTTTGTACATCTGTAACCGTGTAACCGTACCGCTGCGTCTCCAGGAGGCCCTTCAGCTCGCTATTGAACTGATAAATTCACTGTATTACTTTACACAAATCAATACCCCAGCAGTTATCAGGGGCTGATGTGACCAAAATTGGTTTCAGCCAATTTGTGAGTGTAATAAATGTCCATTTATCAAATCAATTCATTCAAGTGGTGCTTCTTCGATGACTGCCCAGGCTAGGGTGCCATGGAGGGAGGGAAACTCTCTCTAGGCATGGACCAACTACCAGATTTGCACCCCTTCCTCTCCATCTTGCAAGGTTTCAGGTCTACTAACAAGGACACTCCACAGCCTTCATTCTGTCCCTGATTTTTCAGCCTAGTGCCTTAATACTGGATCCTTTGGGATGTCAAGGAAAGCACGGGGCACACACGAGATGGCTAGTCTGTGTCATCTTTGCAGCAGTTGCTCAACCTTAGAAATAATGCCCTGCTGCTGCCTCCTCTCCCCAGCAATTCACCTTTGAGCCAAGCCTCGTGATGGCCAAAGCTCAGGTAGAAGAACTGAAACCAAGGAGGTTTGCAACCTTAACTGTAAACAAGCGTTACCAGTCCCCAGATGCAGTAATATTACATATGGCCGTAAGCTTTTATGCCACATCTTCAAGGAGGATGTTTTGCATCCGAGGGTATTAACCAGACGAGGTGCATTTTGAAAGAGCTCGCTTCCTTTGTTACGTACTCTGAGCAGAAACCCAAGAGCATGCGATGTATTTATTCTGGAGATCCTGTGTGCTCATGTGAAACAACAGGCAAGAGTTAAGCGGAGTCAGCCTGAGTGCAGTGATTTATTAAAGTGTCCTGAAAACATGCTTATAAGCCACTTAGCTGTTCATTTGCATGAGCTGGCTCTAGCGTCTGGGCCTTGTTAGTTCTTCATGGGTGACCTGCTCCGTTTCTTGTTGGATGTCACAGCACAAACTCCCCACTCGGCGCTAAAATCCACCACTGAAAGCAGCACCTCCTTGCATCTCTGCATCATGGAGCATCATCCAGCTCACCCTGATGCTTCCTCCCATCCAGTTATAATGACGGGACCACCAAGGAAGGCCCCCATGATAGGCTTTAGGTTTTTCACCTTTTCCAAGAGCAATAACTCTACTGATTGCGATCAGGTGGAGGAAAATCCCACAGTACTGTAGACCTGCTCTCATCCTTTCTTTCATCCTTGTAGAACAGAAAAAAAGTGTGTGGAGGTGCAGGGCTCAGACATGATTTCAGGAAAGATCAAGGGGGAGGATTTCTTTCCCTTTCCTGACAGAGTCCTGACAGCTCCTGGGCTGCTGTGAGCCTGGTTTAACGTTAGAAATGACTGCAGTGGGTGGGCATGTCTACATGCGCACATTTACTGCGCAATAACTGAACTTACTGCACAGGAACTGAAAATTATTGTGCAGTAACTGAAAATTACTGCGCAGCCCGGGCGTGCATCTGCACATGCACGCCCACACCGCACAGTAAATATGGTGACTTACACCGACTTGGTTGTAAATTTGATCCCTGAGTCATGCAGGGATCAAACTTACACCCAAATAGTTACTGCACAGTAATGCACGTGTAGATGCCTTACTGCGCAGTAAAACTGTGAGCATGGATTGACTTGGTTGGTCCACACACAGCTTTAGTGCACTTTAATGCCTGCATGTGTAGACGCCGGCCTAAACCCTCTTACTGCGTGGGTTTAGGCTCTATGTAAATGCTGTATGTAAATTTAAGCTGATGTAAATGCATGTCTAGACATTGCCCAGTGATAAACATTTACTGGACAAGCAGACCCAAACCTACTTCAGCAGGCATCTCCTTCATGCCTGTGGTCATTCCCTTTCCTGTTGCTCTCCTCTTCGTGCAAGCTTGTCACCGTGCAAGCTACCTCCAGCTACTCCGACCCTGCAAGATGCCCCAACACAAGCTCTGTTGGGTCCAACAAGCCTCCCTTTCAGAGGTGAGGAGTCAGAGGACGCCAATTCCACATCCGCACCCACGTGTGAATCTAAGAGAATCCACCAGGATCCAGAGGAGCCTTTTACCCCACACTTAGCGTTTCTACCCGCTGACTGGCATGGCCACAAGAGGTGTGAATTAAACCCAACTGGGGTCTTTAGCCAGAAACTTCTGCATAGATCAGCCCTAAAATGAGCAGAAGGGGCCGCGTCGTTGTTTCAGCTGTAACCCCCACGCCAGCATTTTCAGACTGTGCTCATCACCCCCATATGTACGTCCCTTTCTTTTTTTTTTTTTTCTACTCCAGGCTAGACCTCCCTGGAGACTGTTTGGATAATAGAAGGGGCACTGGATCATGCAAGATTATTAAATTAAGGCGGTGGTTATAAATTAAACATAGTGGCTGGGCTTGGTAAATTTGAACACACGTCGCACACCCGCTACCGTGCCCAGCCGAGGGAAGCAGGAGGGCGTGCTGGTTCCACGGAGCGGCTGTGGAAAGAACTGGGCAGCGAGCGCCGAGAAGGAAAACCTCTCCCTCCGTCCAACCTCACTGCAGCAAAACAACAGAAACAGGGGGCAGAAAGGGAGGGGGGACAGAGATTCTCTCTACCTCCGCCTGATATCCCGAGGCTGCTGGGGTATCAAGCGCATTCCCTATAATTCAATAAAAGAAGCCTCCATAAAGGCAGCAGCTTTAATGTGCACAAACACCACCTGTGTCAGAAACAGGCATCGCCCATTAATCAAAGCTTCCCAATTAGGCCGTGCTGCTGCCTCCAGGCACAGCCGCTCTCCAAACAGAGGGGGTGTCTGTTGGATTTGCGGTGGGGGAGCCTACCCTTCCTGGCGCTGTGAGACTGCGGAGGCCTGGTCTTTGTTAACACTATTGGTATGGGTCTGTATTTATGACCATAGGCTGCACGTGCCTCTGTCCTGACCTTAGCTCCATCTTACCTTATTGTCCTATTTTCAGGCACTGAACGGGGATGACAGGGCGGTTCAGGGAATTATTAACAGAATATGGAGACTTTTGGGTCTGGGTCAGCAGAGCAAATCCAGCCCAGGTTGCTACTAATGGAAAGTCATTATTTCCTCTCGATTTTTCAGGGGCCAGTGTGAAATGAATTGCTCCTGGGTCAAACTCTTAAAATAGATCTGGCGGGACCATCCCAAACTTCCCCTGTTTGCGATGCGGCAGGGGAGGCCCCTTGCTGGTCTTCCTGCCGCCCTCTGATCAGTGGGGAAATGATGAAGACCATCCACATTTCAATGATCTTTCTTTAAAGGCAGCCCACCTTTCTTCCTGCTATTGTGTCAGGCTGCCGGCAGACTCAGGCAGGTACCACTGGTTCACATTCCTGAGGTTTCCTTTACTACCATAAAAGGTAAAAGACTTCATATTTTGGTATTTTAACTGTTTCTTTCATTCATACCATGAAGGATCATGGTCTGAAGCACAAGATGCAGCCACAAGGACAAAAGACCTGACTTGGGAATGCAGCACCAGAAATGTCCTGGCTCACTGAATTTAATCCCAAACTACCTCAGGCAATGCAGGTGCCGGCCTGATTTGACACAGAGTATTTCTAATATCAGTCCTGTTCTTGGTGTGACAAATGAAAAGGTCCAAAACCCACAATTGCACACACAAAATTACAGCTCATCTGTAATGTGTCCAACACTTACCAAAACTAGGACTAAAATAGCAGCACTTCTGGTTGGTTCAATGGCTATGGGGTAAAGACACATTTGTGTTGTGTTCAGGAGTATTTGGGCCCTAACTTTATTAGTAACATTTGTTCTCTGGTCTGTGGAGTTAAAGTTTCCTACAGGAAAGTTAAAATGGCCTAGAATGCTAATATTTCTTGTAGTATTTATGTCTCCAGCAGCATTTACAGAGATTATCCAGGTCCAAATCTGACTCGGGGAAGGGGTCTAGAACAGGTCTCAGCAAAACGTCAGCAAAGCCTCTTTTGCCATCTCTTCTGAAAAACATCTGGACTCAAATAGATTCTGTTATATCTGTGTGATCTCTTCTTATTTATTTGCAGCCCATCACATCCCTGACATATAATGCTACCCCACCTTTACCATTATTTCTATTTTTCACAATAAATATACGTATCCTTTAATATGAATGTTCCAGCCTATATCCCTATATCTGGTCCCATAAAGAATCATATACAATGAGGGTGGAAGGGATCTCAGGAGGTCACATCTAGTCCAACCCCCTGCTCAAAGCAAGTGCATCATCCCAGCCAAGGCTTTGTCTACCTGGGTCTTCAAATCCTCCCAGGATGGAGACTGCACCACCTCTCTAGGTAACCTGTTCCAATGCTTCACCACCCTCCTAGTGAGAAAATATTTCCTAATATCTAACCTAGACCTCCTTTGCTGCAACATGCTACGCCAGTGGTTCAAGTTCCTCCATGCTGCGGTCCTGGCATTTGCATACAAACATTTCAGCTGTCTTACACTGATCACACCTAGTTCTCAAGATGGATTAGGTATGGTCCTATTATTCACTGTATTGCCCACCTGAGTACTGTTTTCAGCTATCTTAGTACTTTTTTCCTCCTTGATGTCCATCCATCATCCTTTGATATTCATTTATACTCTGCTGCACGCTTCTTTACTTAATTGCCGTCTTAGAATCGGAGAAAAGCCAGGCTGGCAGGGCCCCGAGGAGGTCACATCTAATCCAACCCCTTGGCTCAAGGCACGTACATCCCTCTGTAAACCATCTCATACAAGTGCTTGTCTAGCTTGTTCCTCAAACTGCGCAAACAACCCCGTCACTCACCTACAAGGCACAAGCCCAAGGACACCAAGAACATAGCCCAAGGACACCAAGAGCACCTGATCCTGTTGCAGGTAAAGAAGGGAGACGAGAGCTGGCAATGTCCTGCAGCTGCAAGGTTTGTAAAATGCACTTGATAGATCCCAGAAAGGCCATGCCTCCCCATTACAGAGGATGGAAACCCACCCCCTTCAGTCCATACCAATTTGACCATGGGGGACAATTCCTCCCTGACCCCAAATGTAGCATCGGTCTGACCCTGAGTGGAGGGGTAAGACCCTCTAGCCAGAAACCTCCAGGCTTGGTCCCAGCAGGAGCACTGGCACAGCCCAGTCCCCATCCCCATCCCCATCCCGGGCTGCAGGATGCTTCTGAAGAAGGTAAAAATAATTTAAAAAAAGCCCCGACACCTGTAGCAACAGGAGGGTGGAAAAAAAAATCCTTCCCAGCACCATGTGGCAACCAGTACAGCCGGGTGGCCTGGAAAGACCTAAACACCCTCTACTCTGTTCTGCAACCTGGGGACAGCAAAAACTTTATGCATCACACTTATCCAAACCAAATGTTTGTCTAACCTGTTCTTAAAAACTTCAGGAAAAAACCCTAAGCACAACTACCAAGCACAGTACCCAAAATATCAAAAACATGCATAATTTGCCCCCGGTAAAACAGGAAGGACGAGGACCCTGCCAATGTCCTGCCACTGCAAGGACGGGAAGGAGTGGGTTAAAATTGCTCAAGGGATCCAAGGAAGAGGACCACGTGTACTTAAACCAGGCATGGGGATTACATGAGTGTCTTTGACCCTCTCCCCATCTCATTTCTTGGTTCAAAGCTCTCTTCAGCCCAGAGGGCTATTTCCCAAGGATCATTCCTTTGAGAAGGATCCTTTTTCAGTGAATGCAACCCAATGGCTGGATACCCCCAAATCCTTCCCTTGTGGCACCAGTCCTTGCACTGTCTGCCGATCCTTTGCAGTTGTGTCTGGCCTTTGCCCCGCACATGCTAGGCACTGATGATGGTCACATCTGAGCCCCAACTCCTCCGGGCATCATCCCCAGCCTGGTTTTTGTCATCCTTGACCCAGTTCCAGCTGGAATCTGTCACTGTCATTGTCCCAAGGAGGAGGAGGATCAGCAGACTTTAAGCATGCTCCAATCCCTTTAGGACCTTTTAAAATCTCAGATCCATGTCTTGCATCTGTGCTCCTGGCGGACAGCACACCACCTTATTTCCTGCATGTGGTCTGCTGATGGGTCATAGGATGAGAGAAAAGTAGGGCTGGAAGAGAGGTCATCTACTCTAGTCCCCCGTTCCCTGACTAAACCATCCCAGCTAATATCTGTCCAACCTGCTCTTGAAAATCCCCAAGGATGGAGAGTCCACAGCTTCTCTAGGCAGCTTGTTCCAATGCTCAACTGTCTTCATAATCTGCCAATTCCTCTTAATACTCAACCCAATACACCCGTCTCTTCTGCGAGTTAGCTCGAATCTCCTATCCCCTCTGCCTTCTGCCAGCAGTGCCCTGCCTTTCAGTCACCGTCTAGCTATACTGTCCTCATTCTTCCTCAGCCTCCAGTCCTTGCTCTCTTTATTGTCTCTTTTTTTTCTTCTTCTGAAGTCACCGGCTCTTCTCTTCTTCCTTGCTGGCTCATCTTCTGTTTCTACCTCATTCTGCTCCTTGCTCTTCAGTTCAGCAAACTTGTTCCTTGTATTTCTCCTCCATTTGCTGGTCTCTTCTTTTGCTTTGTTCTCACAGCTATGTATGCCCCTGGTTCACCCTCCTTCTCAAGGGGTCTGCCAGCCAGGTCATCTTGTTCAGCA
>NW_005843298.1:28191-65711 GCF_000455745.1 Alligator sinensis
CCCCGGCATCTCGAGCCCTTGCTTTTTCTTTGCTGTGAGCTCTGCCATAGATTCATAGGTTGTTGGGGGCCGGAAGGGACCTCGCAGATCATCGGGTCCAGCCCCCCGCTCTAGGCAGGAAGACAACTGGGGTCAAGTGACCCCAGCAAGGTGACTGTCTTGAAAACCTCCAGGAGAGGTCAGGTGAGCTTCATACAGGTGCAGCAGTCTTCAGGCACCAATCCAAGGATAACATCCATCCTGCCACTTCTGCCTCCAGCCCTGTTTGTTATCTGCCGTTCTTTGGGTCTCTCTGGTGAGGCCTTGATCACCATCCTACACACTCCCACACAAAGACAAAGGCCCCTGTTTGCAGCCCTCTGGTCGCCAGGCTCCTGCTGGTTGCGGCTGCTTGGCTTTTCAGCTTCTTTTGTCTAATGAGCCTTACCCGTTCATTTGGGCTCAGCTGTGATCAGGCAGCAATGGGTTGCAGTCTCCAGAGTACTCTGGATACACACCCTGCAAACTCCACACCAACCAACTGTGTGACAAAACACACACACAGACACGGACACACACATGCGTGGACTCCCAGCAAACTACCAGTCCCATGCAAACCCCCTTGTCTCACCTTCCAGCCACCTGCTCCTCTACTAGATAGCGCTGCCTCCTAAAGAGGTGTCCAAAGATTCAAGAAGAACAAGGAAACCTTTGGCCAGAAGAGACCCAGTCCGCGCTTTGCTGCTCAATTGCTAAAGGAGGGTGAGGTTGTAGATTGCTGGCTGAAGGACTGGATCTAAGTGGGAAACACTACACAGCCAACCATGTACTCAGCCTAAACTATTTCCTGACAAACTCCCTAACTGCTCTATTAAATGCATTATGTGTTAAACCATATAGCCCCGCTTCCTAGAAAACAAATAAGAAAACCAGACAAGCCAAAATTAGTTATGCTATTTTACTTCCCGGGCTTTTTCCTTTTTTGTCCCCTTTTCCCTTGGTATGTCCACAGTGAAAATTGTGGGTCCCTCCTGTACATCTATAAAAGGCCAGTGGATGTAGCAGGGGGAGATCTTGCAGTAACAGGCTGCCGTTGAAAATGTAATAATTCTAGTATTTGCTACAAAATGCCCTCTGAGAACGACCGAGGTGAAAAAGCTCTGAAAGGATTACAATATCCTTCTGTTAGTAGTTTTTCTTTCTTTTTTCTCCCTCTTTTTTTTCTACCGAGAGGCCGAATTTCTCAAGAACGCAAAGATGTAGCTTTAAGGGTAAAATTTCCCAAGGCACTTAGGACCCTAAATTCCTAACGTAAATTTAGGACCAGATTTTTAAAGGCATTTAGGCACCTAACTTTGGCCCTTCAATACTTAGGTGCATGTTAATTCAACGGGATGGAGGCTCTTAAAGCCACTTTAAGTGCTTTTGAAATTGTTATCTGTAGTCTTCAGAAAAGCAAGACTCCAAGGATGTTTTAGGCCATGCAGCTTAATGTAGACTTATCTTACAAATGAGTCCAAGAAGCCGGCAAATATCGCAATTCATGATATACAAAGGACACCTGTGTGTGCGTTTCAGATTAGGATGGAGCCCCAAACCAGCAGAACTGTTCTCAGGTTAAGTCTTATGGTGAAAGCAGGTAGGAGTTTTATGTATGTGCAGCCACCCAAGATGCTAGAAAGCCAATAGTGAATGAACATCCTAATTACTGTTATTACACAAAGCCTTGCATACAAATGATTAGTTATTGTATGATCCAGTGTCACCATATTTATCCTGCACGTTTCATTCCAGGGAGTACGACGGCAACTCTTAAATCAGAGTGCTTGGCACCATTCTTCACAAATTTTTCAGCCTCTAAACTCTCTTTGCTGATGATGGTGAAATGATTCTGGATAGGATCTTCTCTAGCTGAGGAAAAGGCGTCTCTTCCAGGAGTTGATCTGAGAAAGCACCCTAGCCACCTTCTTCTTGCTCATCACCCTGGGCAAAACAACTTGTGACATTCCCGTGTTTATGAAAGGAGGTGTCAAATGAATGCCACCACACGATAGAGAAGAACAGATGCAAGCAGAGAAGACAAGCGGCACAAAAGCGAAACGGAAAGCCACGATCGCATGCACAAGCCAGCAACACTGCAGCTGACACCCTGCTTTGCACTGTTGTTCTGGGAAGCAGTGAGAAGATCTATTCAAAAGAGGAGACTACTGATGATTCTCCTTTTAAATTAATTCATATTTATGAACCCCTAGCACAGTGGTTCTCAACCTTGCTAAGACTCGAGGCACCCTTTGGAAAACGTCAGCTCTTAGTTTTTACTCGGCTTTTGACTACAGAAAAACACTAGCGCAATTCTTCTGTTGCAAAGAACTCAGAAAGACTGCAACAGGCCAGAATGGCTTTGACACCACGGATTCCTATTTAAAATCTCTGTGTGCATCGCGTGACTCATGTTTGTGTACCTAACAGTGCTAATATTGCGTGGACCCCACGACATTCTTGAAAGGATCTCCAGGCACCCTGCTCTAGCAAGAATCACTGCCCTAAGCTGCGATTCCCCATTCTGGGGCCAGTGAGTGTCACTCACAAACTGGCCAAATGAATCGATATCCCCGTCCCACCTCTGTTCCACTCAAGGAAAATTCACGCTTCCTTTGCACGAGAGAGTATGGGACCTCACTGAAAGGTCACTGCCTCTCACCTCTGCAGACCAGCACATCTCTACAGCCTGGCTGCAATTAGCCCAGGTCCATGCATTTCGGATATATGATGGTTTTCCTTTTGCATATCAATTTTAGAGAAGCATGGCACGAGAAAGACAGAGCCAGCGACCTTACCGGCTCCCACTGTCACTATGGCGCTCTCTTGACCGATGATGTGCTCTTTCAGCCGCTGCTCCAGTGGAAATCTGCGCCGTTCCTCTAGCTCTCTCTTCCGCTGCTCTTCCTGGAACTGCGGAAAGGAAGCGAGGGCCGTGACTAAAATGTTTTCTGACCAAACAATAACATTGATAACGCATCTTTCGCACAAAGAACCAGGCAAACACATGTTCCAACCATCCCAGGGGATCGCTCTGCCCAGTTACTGAAAAGCAGGCACAACTGAAGGGAACTCAGTAGTTTAACAGCCTCCAAAGCACAAATGTTAACATTCTGGAGAGAGCGAATGATATTGTCCATGTCCTCTCCCCTGCCACCGTTGCACTCCATGCAGGCGGCTCCCACTTCAGCTCCCTTGCTGCGTTGCACCGTGGGCTCGTCTGGAGCTGTGGGCTGCACCCTTTGGGACTGGAGCAAGAAGCAAACGCTAAGGATGGGATGGGGAGCCTGGAGCCCTTGACTGCAGCAGCAGCGAGCGATGGGGGGAGCAGAGCCTGTGTAGGAGCCTGGAGCCACACATTAACTCCTTGCAGGCTGCACGTGGCCTGTGGGCTGCCAGCTGGGCAGCCCTGATCTATGTCATAAAATGGCAGGGGTGCTGGGGGTGGAAATGTGCATACCCGAAGGTAATTAGCTAAGCTGGACTTTGAGCTGGAATCTATAACGACCAGGATACTTGATTCTGCATCTCTTAGGAAAGATACTTCATTCTGCATCTCTTAGGAAAGAAAGCTGTTCCAAAAGTACCCTGGTCCCTACGGCCATGCTAGGGACAGGGTTTCAGTACTAGATCAGGGGAAAGAGCACTACTGACCAAGAATCCCAAATGGTCACTAAGCAAAGCACAAACCTTCTTGCCATGAAAAATAAAAAGATAAAACATAAAACCTTGTTCTTGTCTATGTTCCCTTGACACTCGATTCCTGAAATTTGCTGTATTTAAAGCAAAATGCAGCCCCTCAACCTCCTTCCTGGGTGAGGCCACCAACAGAGAGCCCATGCTTCAGCCTCTCCATGAGCACCCTGTCAATGCAGGTAGGGCCTCGGAAGTCATCTTCAAAGCCATTAACCTACCAGTGCCCAGCTCCATCCCTGAACCACCAGGACAGCGGCGCTCCCCAGGGAAAAGGCAGATCACAAAGTGCAGAGGGAGAGGGGACCCAGCTACAGAACGACCTTCCAGAGGAAATCCTGCGGCCAGCGCCCTTTTCAAAACCAACCAGAATAACATTCACAGCCGTGGATGTGGAACATGGGAGCTGTGGAATCTGCTTCCCTTAGTCCAGGACAACGAGGGTGTCAGTGGCAGGGCGGAGAACAGCACGCGTGCCTCCAGACTTGTGGTTCAATCTCATCGCCAGACAATGCTAACCCCGCTGGCAATCTGAATACTCAGTAGTCTGAAGAAAAGACCTCTTCCCAGTGCAGGGGGTTAGCTAAAAGGAGATCTTCTCAAAAGAACACCTGGGATTTCTGCTGGTGTGTAGTTAAGCCAGGGGTGCATAGTGTAAGCTGGATCTGGCCCCTGGCACCATGTCATCCAACCCGTAGGGTTCCCCATGGTTCTGCGATAGTCCTGCAGGCCGTAACTCTGCATGCTAGATGGGTACACAGGGTGGTACACAGGGCCCCATGGTCCAATCCTCACATGCAAGGCTGGGCAGGGACATGCAGAGCCCTGGAGCCTGATCCCAGAACATGGGACCACGTGGGGGCAGGTCTCAGGACCCAATTCCAGCATATGGGGCTAAGCAGGGACAGGACGAGACCTAATCCCAGTGTATGGGATCCAACTTGGCCCATGGACCAACCCTGTGCTACTCATCTGGCACGTGGGGCCAAAAGGTTGAGTGCCACTGGCCTGAGCACTTAAACCATCTTCTGAAGGGGGAACACTCATAAGAGCAGAAGGCTGTTATGAAAGTAGCGGTGACATATGGGTAAAACCTGCTAGCTGTTTTGCTGGCCTTTTGGTATGGCAGTGACCTCCATAGATGTTAAAGAAATATACAAACCAAACAACCCAACCGTGGCTGATGTGATCAGCCTGCTGCAAAACGGAGAGATCCCATCAGTCCTGAGGTTTCATCTGGAGCAATAACTTCGCTGCCGACCCCAGTGGACTGACACAGGCAGGACCGAAGCCAGCGTGTCAACCGTGTGTCTCCCTCAGGCTTTCTATATATCACCGGGCACAAAATGCTGAAGCTCCTTCTATTTATCTGCGTCTATGTCTTTCTCTATCTCTAGACAGGTTCATTCTTTTTCCTGTTCCCTCCCCTTTTCTTTTCCTTTTTGTACAGTCTAAGGAACATACGCTCTGCTGTTGGAGCAGCAGTGTACGGTGCTGGTTTATACGGAGAGGAAAAGGACTTCTGAAGGGGATGAGCAATGCAAGAGCCACGCACAGCTCCCGTCTTTGGAAACCTCGTCTCTCTCTGGGAAGACTGAGTCTCCCAGCACCTACAACTTGTAACGTCAGGTTTCTGCATGCAAAAGC
Source organism: Alligator sinensis (assembly GCF_000455745.1). Taxonomy (NCBI): domain Eukaryota; kingdom Metazoa; phylum Chordata; order Crocodylia; family Alligatoridae; genus Alligator; species Alligator sinensis. The sequence continues at coordinate 33,550 of NW_005843298.1, forward strand.
ACAAGAGATTCTGGGAAGGAAACAGGCCAGACAGCTGACAAAGGGGCTGCACTCTGAATCCCCCACCAGGAAGAAAAGCCTGCTGCAGCGCTTGGAGAACCTGCCCTCCCAAAGTTTCTGCTATGTGCCTCGTCCGGGCAGGCTATCGCAAAATCATAAAATCATAGACAATGAGGGTTGGAGGGGCCTCAGGAAGTCACATCTAGTTCAACCCCCTGCGCAAAGCAGGACCAGCCCCGACTGCATCATCCCAGCCAAGGCTTTGTCCAGCCGGGGCTTCAAAACCTCCAAGGATGGAGAGTCCACAACTTCTTTAAGTAGTTTGTTCCAGTGCTTCACCGCCTTCCGAGTGAGAAAGTTCTCCCTAATATCTAACTTCAACTTCCCTTGCTGCAGCTTGAGCCCATTGCTTCTTGTCCTTTCACCTGCCCCCGCTGAGAACAGTCCAGCTCCAGCCTCTTTGCACCCTGCTGCAGGGAGCTGAAGGCTGCTATCAAACCCGCTCGGTCTTCTCTTCTCCTGACTCAGTCAGCCCAGTTCCCTCAGTCTTTCCTCACCAGTCATGTGCCAAAGCCCCTCAACCATTTTCATTGCCCTCCGCTGGACTCTCTCCAACTTGTCTACATCCTTTCTGTAGTGGACACAAGACTCCAGATGTGGCCTCCCCAGTGCCGAATAGAGGCGAGGAATCACTTCCCTTGATCTGCTAGCAACGCTCCTACCAATGCAGCCCAGGATGCCGTTGGCCTTCTTGGCACCAAGGGCACACTGGTGGGTCCTTTTCAGCTTACTGTTTACTATCCCCCCAGGTCCTTTTCGGCAGAATCAACTTACTCAGTGTAGGGACAAAAGGAGGGACTTCCCTGGTGGCACTGCTGCCCTGGGACTGGCGAGGCAGTCTTTGGAAGGTGGCTGTATGGCAGTACCTGCAGTGGCTGTGCCAAACACTGGTTTCCACTTCCATGTGGAAGTGGGGCTATTACAGCCCCTTCCCTCTGCTCCAGCCCTTCATCCAGAGCAGGGCCAGATCTCATATGAGGCTCTCACTCTCTCTGGTTAGTGATCACTTCTGCTGATTTCTTTATCCCAACCCTTCTCCTCTCTGTGCAGAACCAGACGAGGCTTCCTCTGCAGTGGGTCCGCACTGTTCCTTCAATGGCACAGCGTACCTCCTTCCTGTCACCCTCACAGAACATCAGGGTTAGCCACTCGAGCGCTGGGCTCATGCTGGCTGGCACTAGACTGGTTCTGCTCTGGGAAGCAGTCACCCAGCGAGCCTGCCCTTGTTTAGTTTTGACATTCGGCCAATGGTTTGCTGGGCTGGTGACTGGCAGCCGCCAGAAGCGACACCCCCTCCTTGCACGGGGTGTGAGATGCTATCCGCTGGGACTGTGTCGATAACTGATTAAACTTTCATGGAACATCATTGGCATCTAAGTGGATTACACTGAGGTTACGTGCTTGGAAAGAGATGCGGGGGCTGAGACTCCTGGCGGGAGCCAAGAGATCATCTGTGTTCATAGGGGCTAAGAGGTTCTTGCAAGATGGTGCCAAGCACAGAAGAAAAGAGCCCATCTCTTTAATCAGAGGCACGCTCTATTAGCTGCTTCAGACCTCACCTTGAGATAGCAGTGCCCGGCTTCCCGCTGCTACTACGGGCACGGCAATCATGCTCACTGGCTTTTATTGTTCTTTATCTGGCATGGCACCTCTCCCAAGCATGATTTCATTTACGGGAAAATATTCAGAGAAGAGAGGTTCAAAAGCACAGCTGCGGTGAGACTGAACGCCTGCAAACAACCTGGGAATGTGGAGGACACAGCATCTTTTACATTACAGGAAAGGGAATTTAAAAGATTAACACAACCAGGATTGTAAACTTGTTTTCAGCCAGAAAACGTGTCAGGGATATGAAGTAAGCTAGGGAAGTAACAACAGGCTTCAAGAGACTTTTAGGGGCAGTCTGTTCCCATCAAGGGGTAAATGTGCCCCTGGCGTAACTCTGTTGGTTACAAAGGGGTTGCAGCCAGTGCCTTCTATGAGGTCAGTAAGACCCCAGCTTTATTCTCTAACGAACACAACTGTGTAGGCAGGCCCATGCGCAGGCACTTTGCGGAGGTCTACTCCTCAGATATCCAGAATAGGATGGGCAAGGTATAAAAGACCAATAGAAACATGGAGATCCAGTGGTCTGAGATGGCCCAGAATCTGCAGGACCTACAATCCAGTTCTGGCTGTGGCACCGACAAGGAAACAAGGCTTTCAGAGAAGCCTGGGAAACAACAGGAGGATTGGCCCTAAGTGGCTTTCTTGCAGCTTCTGTGGGAGTCAAGGGGGTCAAGACCTGAATGGGCACAGGGACTAGCTTAGGATAAGGGAGCACAAACAGTAAGAACAGGGCAGATGGAGGCAGGGTCAGTGGTCTGCAGTAACTATCTGCATGCATACTCTTTATCTGAAGGTAAAATGGTGAAAAAAGGGCAAGAGACTACAGTTTAGCTTCCCCTTCCCATCAGGGCAGTCGAAACCGGGCAGCCGCAAAGGGTCCAAAGCCGGTCAGGGCCTCCACTGCATTATGCTTATGGTTTGGGCTGGGTGTGCAGGAGAGCACAGGAGCCCCGCTCTCGCCTTCTGCGTGCACACGGACAGCTACAGGCTTCATTTACTGCTCTAACGTGGCTCAGAGCTTCAACCCCACAGACGAGCGCCATGCACACGAAGCAAGCCCTCGCCGAATACCTCTTCGCAAACAAATTAAAAATACATATGAAAACTCCTTGTTACTCTGTCACGGGGATATGTAAATAAAATAGATGGGCTGTGCCCATCCGGTTAATAGCCCTGCCAATTCATTCTCCAGCCGTGATTAAAACGAGCAATAAATTCTCAAAGACTCTCGGTGGAACGCAGAGGCAGGAGTGGAGTACGGCCCCGGTAGCGCCACGTCCCCCTCAGCTGAATATTCATCACCAGCCAGCTTCCCAGACTTATGCTTTATATCTGCATGCAATCGTTTTCATTGGCGGCATCCTCCCCTCTATATTTCCTCTCTCCCCGCCATCTATTAGTTAAGTGCGAAAACTGATGCAGCTTTTAAAACGGTTTCCAAGTTAAAAGGGCAGCTTCATGCACTGATGCTGGGCCCCAGAGACTATTTAACCAGGAGAGGCTCTCCCCCGCTCACCTCCTCTCAGTGATTTAAGGATTTTGTCGCCAATGTTTCTGCTTTCAAACTTTGGCAGAACCGTTCTGATTGTTAGAGCTGCCTCCAAGCTATGCCTCCGGCCAATCTGAGAAGCCACCAGCTCTGTAGAGGACTATCACATTCAAGCTCTTCTTAGTTGGGAACAGAAGGGAATGGTGTCAGAGAGGAGGATAAGCAGGGGTCTAGGGCTAGAGTAGGCGGTTAGCAACCTGGAAACTGGGTACATTTGGCTCCATCAAAGACCTTCTGTGTGAGGGCAGCCAAGACAATCATGTTGCTTTTGACTGGCTAAACATGATTCTGCCTCTATCTAAGATGCTAGCTGGTACTTAAGAGCATGCTTATTAGCATGTTAGCTGACACATTTCCCAGCCTGGACAAGCCCTCCAGCCTGTGTTATCAAAACTGCAAATTCAGCACCTAATGCTAGACATCCAGAAACTGAGGCACCCCAAACAAAGCTTCATTTTTACATATAGGAGCCTAAACTTCTCTGGGCCTCGGTTTTCCCATCTGTAAAACGGGGGTGATGATCCATGCATCACAGGGGTTTGTGAAGCTTCATGCCTTGACTGACCCACGATTCGTGAAAGAAGGGCATTCCCGAAGTGTAAGTCATTATTACTACTTTATAATGATGCTGCTTCCCCTTTAACAGAACCTGTATCCACTAATCTTAGGGGCGGTTTAACAGGAGGCACTAATAATTGGGAATTTTTCTTGTTAGAGATGATGATTATCTAGATAACAGGTAAAAGGTGAGCATGTTTTCCCCAGTGCCCCAAGCCCTGAGTCTGTATGTCCCCCTCCTTAATGGAGCAAGTGTTGCTAATCAATGCAGTTCTGGTTCCTTCCTCTTCCTATCCACAAAACTTCTAAAAACACAACTCATTAATGAAGCAGGATGACTTTGTGCAACCGCTGAAGGAGGCGAGGATGGGAGAGGTTAGGGGAGCAGTCCACAGACACAGCAGAAGTCAGTGTCTGATCCAAGACCAATGCTCAGAAGTTACAGGATCTCACCTGTCCCTGGACAGCTAGGCCAGGCCTGTCTCAAGGATTAATCATACCCCTGGCAATCCCAGAGATTTCAGAAGAAAAAGGCGGGACTGGCACTCCAATTTTACCCCACGCTGCTTGGAGGCTCTGTAGGTGACAAGACAATATTGCTTGTGCTGTGCACTTCAGTGCCATGCTGACAGGCTGTGCAGAAGGGGAGAATGAGCCGCCACAGCGGTCCCCAAGGATGCTTCTACTAATTTCTGCAGGTTTTAATTATGCACTGTGTCGCTTCAGGTCATTCTTGAAAATTCCCTGTACGTCTTTCAAGGGTGCAGTTAGGGGCGTCACCCAGGTCCCCTACGGCAGGCAATCTACAACCACCTGAACCTGACTCACCTTTGTTTCCGAAGCCTTCAGCAGTTTCATGACTTCCCCTTCGCGGGCATAATCCAGCGGCGCGTGTCCCATTTCATTCTTCTGCAGGGGGTTGGCTCCTGACCAGAGGGGAAGAAAGGAGAGATCAGAGTTCAAACCTGGGACAGAATAGACACGAAGCACAAACCTGTGACCCCCAGGGCTAGCCAGTATCTCCCTCTACCCTTTGCTCCGAGCAGTAGCGAGATCAGAAGTGGACAATGTCCAACCAGCAGTTACACGCACGGACGTCACAGGAACAACAAAAGGTTAGTGTCACTTGGAACAATTGGCCTGGCAGGGAAAAGCTGCAGCGGCAATAAAGGCCCATGGAGTGACCAAAAGAAAACAGAGCTTCACAAAAGCAGCAGCTACTAAGCTTAGGGCAGGCAAACAGGACTACAGCAGCTTCGATTGGATACGGCATTCTTCTCCACTTCCCGGTCTACACTGTAGTCCAGGACGGCTGTAGCCTGTTAAACAGCTGTTGCCTTATGCCACAAAGGTGGCTGTATTGTAGCTGTGACAACTCTTTACCAAAGGCAACTTGTCTTTCACTCGAGAGGCTCACATACACTCAGGGAAGAAGTTCTACCCTAAGCACTGACAAAACTCACACCCCCTCTCCCACTGAGCAACACAGCAGCCGTGGTGGGATAGGGCAAAATATGACGTGCTACAAAGGCACTAGTAGGATGCTGTAGCTGGGGATGGTCCTGCTTTGAGCAGGGGGTTGGACTGGATGTGACCTCGTGAGGTCCCTTCCAACCCTCATTTTCTGTGTTTCTACATACCGTACTCCAAGACAGGGAGAATGCAACTTGACTGCCTAAGGAAACAGGCAGAGATGGGTGCACCAAAGATGTCAATCGAGGGTTCTCAGGGGATCCTAGCACGTCCTGGTGCCCTGGCAAGGGCAGAGGCTGGACCAAGTGCCATCTCACACAGGTCACGCTGCTGTAGCCTGCTGCCTCCAGCTACACAACTGTTCCAGCTGCCTGTGACCTGAAGCTCTGCTGCTTCAATTGCTACACCTGACTAGACGGGTCATCTTTCGAGTGATAGTAGCTTTGCAAACCCTTAACCCAAGTCAAAAAGCAAAGAACTGCAGTGCTGCATTCAGGGTCTGTGCTGTTGCTCCAATGTTTGTCTGTCCAACTGTAACGTTTACAGGAGAAGAAAGTTAACGTGTGCGCAACGCTAAGAAAAAAGGCAAACTTCCCAATTACACTTCCCTTCAAACTATACAAAGGGTGACAAACATTTTCCCCTGTTAACTTCTTCCGCTAATCTCACTGGCTTATTTAGCAGAGCAGACTGAGAAACGAGCAGCTGACGGCCTGAATTAACCTGACCCGATGGGGCTACGTTTCAGGGACAGCGACTCCGGCATTTCCGCAGGACCCAACTCTGCGGTTCCGATCTTTGCCTCTAAAATGCAGCGCGCTCTGTGCTGTACGCTACCTGCGCTCGATAAGAACGAACCGCAGTCCTAATAAACTGAAGAGCTGAGCGCGGCCTTTGCTATCCGAACCAGCGAGACGGCAGATGAGCCATTTCTAAGCACGGGCATTGGGGATCTATATTTGCTTACAGAATGAAAAATGTGCTCCATAAACATTCGACACAGAGTAATTTCTATTGTGAGCTGTGTCATTGCAAATAAAGAATATGATCGAGACAGGTGAGATTATATACTGCCTGAGCTGGCCACTCGATATCTTTTAAAGAGACAGTGCTTTGAAAGCGTGCTCCCTCCAGCTCTGATGCCGTTCGACGACACTGTCAGCATTACACTCGGTAGTGAAAAGGGAAAGTTTTCCAAGCTCTCCAAATGATGACATCCTTGAGGCCAGACCTGCTTTCATTAGAAGCAACGAGGGTAGGTTGTTTGTTTTTTTTCTTCCCCCCTTCCCCTAGATCTATCAATAATGGCTATCCAATATTGGCCTAATCCCCCTGTTAATGGCTTTGACGACTTGACTAATTGCTGCAATAATTGATAGAACCTGACTTGTACAACTGGTCGATTTTACCGCAAGTACCGACGGCGATAAAATATTACGCCGCCATAAATAATGGTGTCGCTTTGCTTGCTAACACAACGCAAAAGTGGCTACTACTTCATCAGAGGCTTGGCCTGACCTCCCTTCTCCGGTCCCCCCCTCCACAGCCCTCCTCCCCTGCAGCTGGTCTGAATAGCACTGCCTTTTGGACACCGCTGCCTTGGCAATCTATTGTGTGTGCACCAAGAGGGCTCCAACCTTTAGATCCTTAATAGGAGGCAATTTGTCACCTCCCACTAGCTGTCTCTAGCTGGGGATCAACACCTGGGCAACACCCCAGGCTGTGTGAGGCACCCACCTCCCCTCCCTCCCCAGCACTCCTCATATTAGTAGGCTCTGGCTTATAATATTTGATAAATAGCGCTCCAGTTCACTTCCAGCATCTGTGCCGCGCCGTGTAGCCGGAGCAGCTGCAGAAGGTCACTCATTGGGGAAATATGTTTCTGTCAGTGGTATTGAAAAAAGTTTAGTGGAGTGACAGGTCTCAATTTTTCAAATGTTATTAACTCCATCCTCTTAACCATTTGTCTTGAATTCCTTCAGATTCTGGATAACTGTCAATAGAGGCTCCTGGCGGGAGGGTGCTGGCGCCTTGCAAGTTGGAGGCTGCTCTACTCAGTGGCTAGTTTTTAATAACTCAAGGGGTGGTGGGGGGAGGATAACGAAAGGAGGGGACGAGCCCATCCACAGCACAGGGAAGCAGTGGCTCAAGCTAGACCTCTGGTGGGAGGCTGATTTTCCAGATCTCCCAGCCTGGCAAGGGTAGCGGGAAGGTTGGAGCAGGATTCCTAGCAGGGATTTTGTCAGGGCTTTGTTGTTTCTTGAAGTCGTAGGCTGTTGTGATGGGACAGAGATTTCCTGCACGATCCGGTGTGCAAATCATTTGAGGGGTATGTTTGCCATGCAAGAAAGGTGCGCTCTTCGCCTGGTTTGGCTAGCCAGAGTTAGCTGCGGCATGGGTGACAGGTGCCATGAGAACAAAGCAACTTCGGGCCACAAGCTACTAACACCGCCCTGCCTGAGCTACTATTTTAACTTGAGTTGGCCATCTCTGATCCGCCAGCTCAGGTATGAACATGCTTTTTTTCTGAAGCATAAACACCCCCTCCTCATTTTTATGGGGGTGGGTGGGAGCAGGGGAGGGGGTATTTCTGCTGCTAGTGGGGTAACGAGGAGCTTACGCAATACTGATATGGCCATGAATACGCCGATAGACAAGTCCTTTCTTCTCGAGGCTGGACAGAAAAATGCTGGCACATCTGGCACTGAGAGACTGGAAGCAGTGCCAGCCTTAGTGGGAGCCTAGCACTCGGTATACTCAGCTCTCGTTTCACTACCCCACAGAAGGTCGATCCACCAGCGGACAGCTACCTTCATGCTGTCAGCCTGGTCCCCTCGCAGACTGTGCTGAGTCCTTACCTGGCGACCCGGGAGCTGAGCTAATGACCCACCATCCTACCCAGACTCCCCTTCCCTTTGTTGGAGCACCGGAGGCGCAATGCAGACAATGACCGAGTGCCCTGCCGTCAGACCCTCGCGGAGCAGGATCCAGTGCAACCGGCAGGTCTGACCTGCAGCCGCTGTACCCAGCTGCAAGATTTCATTTCCAAAGGCACAATGCAAACTCCAAAGTAAAACTGAGCTGGCTGAAGCAGGGATGCTTCTTTTGCAAGCATGGGAGCCTGCCCGTGGGACTGAACCTGAAGACACTGGCTCACGTGATACTGCCTGGTTCTTCTACAGGTGGACCAGTGAGGGAGAGTGGCAGACTCCGCGTGTCCCTGCACAGGGTTTAGCCAGAATCTCATCGGTTCCTGCTCCGAATCACTGTGGGCGGCGCTGGCTGTCTGAAACCGGGCAGGGAGGAAACACAGGAGAAGCCAATGCTTTGGCATGCACACCCCAGCTTTCCAGCGGTATTAGTTTAGGGACCCAAGCCAAACCACAGGCCCCGCTCTGGTGCACCGCACGAAACGCAGGGCAGGATTCTGCCCAAGTAAAGAAGAGCGGGCAGGAGCAGGCTCACTGCTTCTCTCAGGCAAATGCCCAGGTCTCAAGACTTTTTCTTTTGATAAAAACAAAAAGAAGATGATGACCCCAAGTAGAACTAGGAAGGAAGCCTAAGTCTCTAGATGAGGGTGTTGGCTGGGATGACCTGGCCAAGGCTGGGGATGGTGACTGGGCTGTGCCAATGCTCCTGCTGGGACTCAACCCTGGAGGGTCCTGGCTAGAGGGTCTTGCCCCTCCATTTAGGGTCAAACCGACGCTGCATTTGGGGGCAGGAAGGAAAGTTCCTCCTTGGTCAGTCTGAGATGGACTTGGGGGCAGGGGTGGTCTGCCTTCCTTTGTAGCTGGAGGCATGGCTCTCTACCTGGGATCTCTTGAGCGTATAACCTTTTACAGAAGCAGGACATTGGCCCCTGCGGTCCCCCTGCTTTCATCTGTGCCAGGTTCAGGTGTGATGCCTTGTGTTACGCCAGGGTTAACTGCGTAGTTTTACTAAGAGGTCAGATTATGTTCTGTATGGGATGGTTTGGATAGGGATGATCCTGCCTGCCTCTGGAGGTCCCTCCCAGCCCGACTTCTCTACAATCTCGATGAAGATCTGTGGAATCCAACAGCTACTGTCAGGAACAACAACAGTTCCTCCGACCAGGTCAGATGCAAGCAAACTGCCTTCGCAGGCAAACATGCATGCACACGCACAGAACCAAGGGTTTTAAAAGTAATTTGCTGCTGCAATTACACCTCTCCATGGCCTTGTTTCACTGCCGAAACAGCCCAGGATTCACTGGCCCGTCTGACTGGCGGGGGATTGCACAATGTCATCAGCCATCATCTGTGACAAGCAGTGACATTCTTATTGCTCTACATGGCTAGTTAAAGTAATAGAGAAAGACTTCTGTCCTCCTGAGCCTTCACTGATTGAATTAGCATGATCACCCTTTTTTCCAGTAAAATAAACCTGTTTTTAAATCAATAGGGTGCAAGTACTTCACAGGTAGCTCTTACCACGCAATGTGAACATACAACAGCTTCTGTTGCCTAGAAGTAGCTGCCAGGGCCTGTAATCCTGTCCTCCTTTTGTGCCCGATTGTTTAAAGACACAAGGGAGGCACCTTCAGCTGGACCTTCAGCGGGAGGATGCTGGCACTGCTCCGTTTCCCGAGCGCCAGCGACTCACCTCTGCCCAAAATCGAGCCATCCCTTCAAACGATGCTTCCCTGCAGGGCAGATGCTTCTCACTGTTGGTGCACACCCTGAAAGAGGCTTCAAGTCTCAGCAAGGGGAGGCTGGGACAGAATTTGCACGTGAACACAGATGACTTAGGAGCCTCTGAATATCACCCTCGCTGCGTTTCAGAGTTTCCACCGACTTCCCCAGCCGTTCTGCCTCGGTTAGCATTTTCAAAACTCGGGCATCTCAATGGATTCGCCAACCACAGCTAATTCTGCCCTTAGTCCCACCTGTGAAACCCCGGTGGAAGCCACACTGGGAAAGATGTGAGAGGTGGCACTGCCCAGACAATATTAATGGGTTCAGATCTACTAAAGACTCAGAAATGCAACACCTTGAACATGTGTACTAGTTGGGGATGGTCCTGCTTTGAGCAGGGGTTGGACTAGAAGACCTACTAAGGTCCTTTCCGGCTCTGATTTTCTATGATTTCTATATGTTCATCCACCTAACACAGCCAAGTAGGGATTCTGATGCCATCCATCAACTCAAGCTAGAGAACAGGAGGAATTACTCCTCAAACATGTGCTATAATTCAGAAAGGAAACCTGTATTGTTATGCAGAAATCTCAGGCAGCTAGTGTGACATCCTTAGCGTTCCCAAAGTTTATAGATGACCATGCTTTAACACAAAAGGTATTGTTCCCAGCATGCTGGAACTCCACAGAAGACCTCATTGTGGTAGACAATAGTAGGTTAAATCATTGTACAGAAAACAGGTTGTTGCCTGGGAACCAGTGTTCGTGGCCTGCTTGTGTTCAATGGGGGCAAATCCCAGCCAGCCCCAGCCAGTAATGGGTATGTTTGTGCTTCCAAAGGGCTAATTTCACAAAGCTAAAGGCAAATGAGCTGGGAGGTAACATGTAAGCAGAAAGTCCAAGTGAAAATTTGGAAGATTTTTCTTTATGAAGAGTTTATCAAGATGGCCAAAAAGGTAGATACCACCATCAACAAAGAGGACAACTTTGATTAATAGCTCATCCTGTTTCAGTGGCAAAGCAAAGGCAGCCATTAGAAATAATAAGGCAATGCATAACAAAAGCAAAAAGGGCAAATAATTAGCAATTCCTAAGAATTACACATTAGTAAGTGTAGAAAATTGACACGGAAAGCTAAAGATCTCAAAGAAAAAGATAATAGCTGGCAGGCTAAAGACCAATGCAAGGAGGGGTTTTAGCACCGTGTGAACAAAATAAGTTCCAAAAATGACACTGGTCCATTATTAGATGGAGATGGCAAAACTGTTAATGATGCAGAAAAGGAAGAAGAATTTGATAATTATTCATTTCTATATTTGGAGGGAAAGCAGAATGATGTGCTAATATTACACAAGGATGATGGAATAATTTTCAGTTTGACAGTAATCAAGAAGAGTATTGAACAACAGCAACTTTGAATTCTGGATAATTTGCTCCCAAGACTCATGGAAGTGTTGGCTAAGAAGATCTCTGTCCCTGCTGAAGTTAATTTTCTATTAGATTTAAGAATATCAGGGAATTTTCAGGAGATTTGGAAAGTATTAATTGTCTGACAATCACAAGCAGGACAACCAAAAGTAACTAAAGATCAGGTATCCTGACATCAACCCTGGACAAAATAATGGAAAAGCTGACACAGGATTCTGTTAATAAAGAACTCATGGATATGACTCTTATTAATGCTAGTCAAGACAGAAAACAGTCCTTGTCAAACAACCCTGATGTCACTCTTTGACAAGATCACAAATTTGGCAGGTAAAGGTAACTGTGTTGATATGATATATCGATTCCTTTATAAGGCGCTTGACTGAGTAACACAGAACAGCCTAATTAAAACAGAGTACTATACAACAGCAATAGAATATATAATAATGGATTAAGAACGGACTACCAGATCTCAAAGAAGTGCTGTCAGTGAGGAATGATTATTCAAATAGGGTGCATCTAGTAAGAATATGCAGGGATAAATAGACTCTAGTTGCCATTTTCATCATTGCTGCTGAAAAATATAAAGGCACTGCTGTGGGGGGGGGGAGCACAAAGACAGGTAGAATGAGAAATTATGAGGACAGACAGTGATAAAAAGTAATCTGGATCATTTGAAAACACGGACCCCAAACAAAATGCAAGCCACTCATCTAGGGCATTGCAATCCATGCTGACAAGATCCTACAGGACAAGCACCTAAACACAAGCGTTGTTGAAGTGCTCTGGCTAGAAGGAACAATGTGATCCCGTCTCTTTCTAGCAATCCTTCTTCTTGGAACAACACTTCCCATGCTCAAAGAAGCTAAAGGCCTGCTGGTGACACCAGTGTGCAGCCACGCATTGATCTGTAGGATGCTTCTGCTCCTGCCCGGGCCCTTCCTCTGGGCCAGAAGGATCGAGGACAACACCACCTGAGGCCATGTCCCCGTTGCCCTTGCACCCAGAGCCCTTTGGTAACTTTGGATCTGCCAAAGGGCCCGTCAGGTAAGTCCTTTTTAGTTGCGACTCTGTTCAAAGCAGCACTTCATTCACAAGAGAAGCAACATTGAAAGATGTACTTTAAGAATCACTTGTAGTCATGCTGAACTACGTGGCAGCACCACAATACGGCAAGACTATGTCACCCGAAGCTATACAAACTGAAGCCACTTTAAAATCTGACCCTGTCTCATTTGTTTCATAGTTGTCTGATGGGAGCAACAGGACCTGCTGTGCCAGGCACAGAAACAGAGCAATGACCAGCCCCTGCCTGGAGGAACTTGCAGTGTAAACGGACCAAGCAAAGAATGGAAAAGGAGCACGGAGAGGTGAAGTGAGCTTCCTGGGAGCACGAGCACACAAGAGGAGGGTTAGGGCAGGGCCTGAAGTGCACTGCACTGGTGGGTCCTACGTAACACTGAGACAACTGGGTCCCACCGCCATAAATACCCCTTGCCTCACTTTTGCAAGAAAGTGAGCAAAGCCCTTCCCGCTCCTCCCTCGGTTTCTTTGCTCCAACACTCACTCCTGCTGACTGTCTTTTACACGGATATTGCAAAGCTCGCTCCTGTGGGATGGATGGCACAGGGACAGGCTGTGCCTTGCTGGCTATTCATTTTTCAGGCACAATGCATGCAAGACGCCTGCCTAGACAGTTCTGGTTGAGCGTCGCGAGTTGTTACCAAACCAGGCAATTAAGGCTCAGGTTCTGCTTTCAATTATGCTTGGTTAAAACCCAAGTTCCTCTCTTACCGTGGAAGGGCTTCGATCAGAATCAAGCCCGCTCGCTAAAATATTATTTCATTGTATCCTCAGGCAAGAAGGACCAAGCAGACGAAACATAAACCTTATGCTTGGAGTGGAAAAAATCCACTAGGAAAGAAAACTACCATAGTGCATTAGTTTGGAGCCTTGTGGAACGGAAAACTGATTGCATTTGAATGGTGTCAGAATTAAGAAAACCGAGTCAGCTCAGCATCATGTCCCCAACCGTGGTAAGTAGTAGATGGTAGACTGATAGAAAATGAGGGTGAAAGGGGCCTCAGGAGGTCACATCTAGTGCAACCCCCTGCTCCAAGCAGGACCAGCCCCAACTGCACCATCCCAGCCAAGGCTTGGTCTACCCGGGTCTTCAAAATCTCCAAGGATGGAGATGCCACCACCTCTTTGGGGAGCCTGTTCCAGTGCTTTACTACCCTCTTAGTGACAAAGCTTTTCCTAATATTCAACCTCAACTTCCCTTGCTGCAGCTTGAGCCCATTGCTCCTTGTCCTGTCATCTGCCCCCACTGAGAACAGTCCAGCTCCAGCCTCTTTGCAACCCCCTGGCAGCGAGGTGAAGGCTGCTATCAAATCCCTCCTCAGTCTTCTCTTCTCCAAACTAAATCAGCTCAGTTCCCTCAGCCTCTCCTCACCAGTCATGTGCCCCAGCCATATTCATTACCTTCCACTGGACTCTCCAATTTCTGTCGTAGGGGACCCAAAACTGGACACAGATGTGGCCTCCCCAGTGCTGAATAGAGGGGAAGAATCACTGCCCTTGATCTGCTGGCAATGCTCCTAGCAATGCAGCCCAGGATGCCGTTAGCCTTCTTGGCAACAAGGACACACTTGATGCTTCAGAGCAGTGGCTCTTAACCTTTTAAGACTTGAGGCACCCCTTGATAGCTTCTCAGAATTTAGTGGCACCCCATTTAAAGACAAATTTATTTTTTACAATGCTTAGTTTCTTGCACCCCACGGCACCCTCAAAAGGATTTCACGGGGGAGGCAGACCCCCATGGGAGCATGGCCAGGGTTGGTGCATGGTGCTCAGGGTGACAAGAGCTGCTAGGCAGGGCAGACTGGGGAGCTTGAGGTGGCTCATTAGATCCATGAAGGAGGAAGGTGTCCCGGCAAGAAGCAGAAGGAGATAACAATGGCAGCTAGTGCAGAGGCTGGTGCCAGGTGAGGATGGCAGCCTCAGGACTCTTCTGTGCCCTGCTCAGTCTCCTCCCTGTCTGTATCTGAAGGGATGGGGAGCCGGGTCCCTGCTGCTGTTGCTCCTCCAGGGATTTAAATGCGGGTGCCTGAAGCTGCCATTACCCACAGCCTCTTCCAGGGTGCTGTGGGACCCTGGTTGAGAATCACTGCTTTAGAGGGAGAGTAGATAAACAGGGCATATCTACAGTGATCTATCCCTCCCTGGCATCGCCCATCATTGCTGCAGGGATGTCGGAGGATGCCTCGATGACTGTTCTGCTTCACGTGGCGTTAACAAACTATCATGTGGAAAGCACGCACGTAACCAATGCAGGTTTCATGTGGGCACAGAAAGGAACCCATTTCAGAGACCACTAATACTAACAAGCTTGGGCCACAAGACTACCCCTATCCCACACAAGTACCTGATTTGGGGTTGCTATCAGATTCACCGACATGCTTGGAGGGAAGGGTGTGGCTGTCCTTGCATAGACCACGCCAATCTTGACCGCACACTTTGGGAAGAGTCTTTGCCATCTGCATCCCAGCGCTCCAGGACTGTTTGGTCCCCCACATTTCTCACGCCAGTGCGACTCCATCGACACGGCTCTATTCATATTGTTTTATAACCACCTAATTTCTAGGGGGAGCAGAACTACTTTTAATCTTGCTCATAAGGTATTGATGTGAAAAGGGAAACCAAAGAGCAACACGGTCTGTGTCTCTGTATATATATTTGTAGCTATTAAATCCTTTACAAATGGTTATGTCATAGCAAAGCTTTGTACCCAAGAAGACTTTGAAAGGGATCTATTTGTTCACCGGCCAGTGGGGAAACTATCTTTAAATGCTTCGACACGGACATAAATGTGCTCGAACTTGTGCTTATTACACTAGCCACGGCGGGACATCAGAAGCCTTGATGCAGTGATATGATTGGATTTTAAATCCCAGTCTCACAGGATTTTAATTACTGGCCTGGCGCTGCTGGGATCGGAACTCACTGCCTTTGGATACAGGGGGTCGATACGCACAACATATTGAGCCACAATGCCTGCAGACTCTATTGCACTATTTAATCATCTTTTGCAAAATTTACAGTGCAACAGAAGGAATCAATACTGAATTTATCGCGTTCTCTTGTAAATATGAACACAGAAAGGGAGGGAGAGTTTCAGGCACTCTTATCCCAGCTTAAGGCCTGGGAAAAACGTGCCTTAGCAGATGCAATGACATCCCTGCTGCTCAGAGTAAGCCGTGTTTGCAGCTAAATAGAGACCTAGGGTATCTTAGTAGCTAAATCATATGTGAGTGGCTTAAGGACCCCAGGGCCTGGCTCCTCACATAAAAGTCTTGCAAGAGCGCAGAAGACTGTGGGCAGTACACTCAGCTTCCTGCCAAGGGAAGGGTATCAACAGTGGTCCCTTCCAATGATGATGGAGTGGCTTCAATGGTCTCTAACAAGAGTTAGTGAGGAGGTGATGGCAGAGATGAAAGTTTGGGGGGTGGTGGAAGAAAAAGCTCGGGGAGTGCTTTAGGGCCGCAAAAGAAACCCAGAGGCTTTTCATGGTGGGATTTCTTATTTAGACTGTAAGCAGAAGGGACTGCCTCTATGCCTGAGCCAGTGGGTCTGTGCATCTCTGCATGCACACAAGGCATCCAATGCGATGGGGTCCAGCTGCACCTGAGGCCTGCTCAAAGTTTCTGCAATACAAACTAGGAGTGAATATTTAAGTGGATCCACATAACTTCTTGCTCACTGTGATGCGAGAATGACCCTGTTTAGACCAAGGGGGAAAAAGGTGTGTTCTTAACGGAAGCTAGCTAATGCAAGGTAAAAAACAAGTCATACAGCATGTTGTGGTCCTAGATGAGTTAGCGAGGTGATTCTCAAGCAGTGTGCAGTAAGATCATTTTAAGGGTGTCATGGGGTGCCTCATAATATTAACATGATGACGCATGCAAACACCTACATGTGATTCACAAGATAAAACCAGAGGGCAGGTCCAGATGAGCTGGAACGTGTGTTTCCCCAGGATAAGTAGCAGAAGCACATCTTGTGCCACTGCTACTTGTTCCCAGGGAATTTCCGTGCCATGCATGCTCTGGCACGTGGCAGGTTACCCCAGGTGGGGTAGGGGAGGCTGGAGACAGCAACCATGCTGGCCCCAGCAGCCTTACTTGGGGTCTTCCAGGAGCTCCAGCCACAGTGCTTTTGCAGCAGGAAGCCTGGCTGGCAGCCAGAGCATGGCTCCAGCTTGCCAGGCTCCAGTTTTGGGCAGCACACGCTACCGCCATGTGCACTGCCCCACTTCTTTTTGCCGTGCGTTTTTTTGACCCCAGGATCTCCCAGGGCCAAACCCCATCCCCGCACTGTAAAGTAGCAGTGTGGGGAACGCCTGCGTGTGCGGCTAGTGGCGCCGCAGATGGGTCTGCGGTGCCATAAACTTCATGCCCGAGCTCGTCTGGATGCACCCAGAGATTTTAAACAGGAATCCCGAGTGCCAAAAACCATTCTGCCCTGTTGTGGTCTGTCTGGGTTCCTTGCAACAAAGAAATCGCTCTAGTATTTTGTGTATCGTCAAGAAATGAGTGAAAGCCAAGGGTTGGCAATTTTTGAGTCTAATGGAGGGAGACTTGCATCTAAATAGGTGGAGAACCACTGAGTTAACGGGACTAGTTAAAGACTGTGGAGGAACCCTGTATTTACTTTGCCTTGCCAGCTTGTGTAGACACCATAAACTGCCATGGATTTTAATCTGAGGTAGCTAGAAGGGATAAAAACACACTAGCTTTCCAAGTAAAGACAGACTACAGAACCCAGGAGTTCCTGGCTCCCATCCACAGGCCATAATGGCATGCTTATTCAGGGCAGGCAGTTGGAAAACAAGACCTGACGAAAGCATTTGCTCGCTTGGAAGGGAATTATTATCAGTTTGTTAGTATTGTCACAAGCACGAATATCAGCTCTCTCCCCCCAAATCTCGACTGATCTCTGGTTGCATGAACAGAAGCTGCTGGAAGACGAGGACAGCTGCCATAGCAGCTACCAGGAAACCCCAGAAGAAACTGGCTGCTGTGCAAGCTTTCCAAAAAAAGCACCAGGCAGAGAGGAAGCGATGATGTACAACAGGCCCTAACAGACCTTTGCCAGGGGAATTTCTCCACCTCCCAAATCCCTGCATAAATATTAAAAACAAAAAACACAATAGGCAAAGCTGGGCTCTCAATTTGCCCGGTGCGACGTCACCAGTCACGATACCATAGTTAATGCATACCAGCACACTAACATCAGAATAAGGCTCCACGTGTCCCTCTTTCTTGTGGCTCCGTACTGATCTGTACCTCCTCGAGGTGGCGAGAAGCAACTCCCTTTCTGAGGATGTCCTCCAACAGCCAATAACTACTAGAAGCTTGTAACCCAAGAGAAGCCCCTTCCTTTAGGGTTTGCTGAAAATAGTCTTGGTCCAATACACATTAAACAGGACGTATTCTGGGATAGGAAAAAAAGCTACAGATCTATCTTGGAACGCTTCTGATAATGCCACAAGCCTTTCAACTGGATGATGTCAAAACAGCCATTGCACGTAACTGCAGCTTTGTAATGCACTCGGCCCCTCATTTATTCTGTATATGATATTTGTAATTATAATGTTCCCGAGAAGTAAATGCCAAGTGCTACCACAAATACACCGTGCTAAATGCACTAGCAATTGGGCCTTGTGGTCTAGGTTACTGCAGCATTAGCTAAAATGTTGCTATAAATACACTTTCGTATAGTTTCTTGAATTACAAGCGTGTGCAGAAGTGGATGAAAGTATGAAGCAAGGCAGGGGTGAATAAGGCGGCCATCAGACTCAGATGAGTGTGAATGCGGCTGCCAAAAGTCACTGCATTGGGGTGTTGGTTGTAGCCATGTTGGAAGAAGGGTGTTCGTACCCGAAATCTGGCAAAGAACAATTTTTCCAACTATTTACTTGGTCTAATAAAAAGGTATCACATTTACCCAAAGAACAAAAGTTGCTCTAAGCATTAACACATCAGCAGGACCATGGTCATGGAAACTCTTTTACAGCACAGGGCTGTGCAGGGAGACCTGGATCCCACCCCTAATTCTGTCCGTCACAGACTTGCCGTTACCTTGAGCTGGTTTCTTAGTTTCTCTGCGAGTCAGAATTTAAATGATTAACCTGAAAAATCAAGGACCAGCGACATGGATTGGATGAAGTGTAATGCTCCCACTGACAGCCAAGCAGGGAGAAGCACAGCACATGGGAGCCACTGGGATGACACAGCCAGGGTGAACTGGGAAGGGTGGGCCGACAATAGGTGTCAAAGGGCATTAATATGCCTTCGTGAGGGGACAAATTCCCACCAACAGCACATATCAGGACACCTGGTTGGAAAATTTGGGACACCAGGGGGTATTACCTTCAGGAAGCTCACCTGCCAGTGAGTCGGGGGACAAGTCAATAACTAGGAGCTGGCAGTCCCAAGGAGGAGATGGTCTGGCTTTGACAGAGAGGACGGGGATGGAGTATAAGGAAGGGCTGACAGGCAAGACGGAAGCCCTTTACTTTTAAATTAAGATGCAAAATGCAACAAGCCAGCAACTTCCCTGCGGTGCCGAAGCAGCACCCCTGAACACATCCCCGCCTGCCCCCTGTGCATCATTCAGCCAAACCATGCACGCTTACTAAATAAAAACGTACATTTAGCAACCTAAAGAGTAATTCAATCAACAGCAGATGCACTAGCTGAGCTGACAGTTTTGTGGGAATCTTTGCTTCTGGATTTCTAGACACCTGTGATCCTGCCTTCTCGGTCTTTTGTGCGTATGTGGGAGGAGGGAACAGGGTGCGGGGGAGCATTTTGTGATTCTGCATTCAAGGTGTTCAGACGCAGAAACAAAGAAAGGAAAAGCCATTTAGGTCTCATTTAACCCATCCCCTCTGGCCACTGCAAGATTGTCCCCTACAGTATATTCTTCTCTGCTTTGTCCACTTTGGCTTTAAATTACTATGAGCGTATCACAACCAGCAAAATTCCTCACAATTAAAAGGCTGTGAAGAGAAAATAGTATCCCAAAGAGAACGGCCGGCAGTGGGATGACCCCAACGCCAGCCCTCGGGGCAGCAGCCTGACACAGCTGCTGTGAGAGGCAGCAGAAAGGTCAAGCAGGATGCCACTGAAGAGGATTCAGCCTGGAAGGGACCTATTTGGGGCTGGGGCTGCGGTACTTTGGGGAAAGCATATTCAAGTCAAGTCAAAGAGGATGGGCAATCAATACGTGATACACTGGCCTCTCAACAGCATCTTCCAACTAAGTAGCTCAAGGTGCACACACCACCACTGTGCGAGGCAAGTACTATTATACCCATTGTACAGCAGAGTTATATGAAATGGAGACATGAAGCTACAGCGGAGAAAACCTGGCTGCTGTCCACAAAGCAGCTTAACATACAAATAAGCAGCCTGCGCCCGAGTTTGGGGCTGCTGACTATTCTTGAATCATAAAACACCTGACTGTTATTGGTCACATAATATATATTTTTTTTAAATCACAGAATGATAGAAAACGAGGGTGGAAGGGACCTCAGGAGGTCACTTTTCATCCAACCCCCTGCTCAAAGCAGGACCAGCCCCAACTACATCATCCCAGCCAGGGCTTTGTCTAGCCAGGTCTTCAAAACCTCCAAGGATGGAGATGCCACCACCTCTCTGGGTAGCCTGCTCCAGTGCTTTACTACCCTCCTAGTGAGAAAGTTTTTCCTAATATCTAACCTAAACTTCCCTTGCTGCAACTTGAGACCACTGCTCCTTGTACCATCTTGTGTGATAAAGAAAGATGAGGAATGCATAGATCAGGATGTGACAGGTACAGGGCAGCCCGCGATACCAACGGGATGTAATCTGCAGTTTCTTTCAGTCAACCTGATTTTGCTTAACAGTAAGGGTTGATCCGTATAAAAGAAGAGCTGGGAAGCTTGTGTTAAAACCTCATCGCAGACATGCACAGGCTAACAGGAGCATGAGTACAGTCTCTTTCAGATCAGAAGCCTCTCTGCGTCTTCACCACTGAACAAGCCTGTGGTCTCTTATGGCGCATGCTGCTATCTTCATACAGCCGAGTCAGAGATAAGTGGACACTGACTGCACAAATCGCACCGCACCCAGAACTCCCCTGATTACCTTTCAGCCCCTGTGCTGTAGTTTTTGGAAGAAAAAAAAAAGATCTTGCTAGGGTAGGGATTGTGCCACGTGTTTGCAAAGTCCCCTGCACACCTATGCTACCGCATAAATGCTGATATGGGCAGTGGGTTATGAATCACAGCAAAGAGTCTCCCAGCAGAAACAACCGACCGACTTGTGTTTACAGCACTGGACTGGAAGCCAGAAGACCTGAGCTCCAGTCTCCGCTCTGCTGTTGGCTCGTTGTGCAAACCTGGGAAGACTGCTTCAGAGTATTTCTCAGCGTCTCCGTGATAAAAGGGGATGACATCCTTCCGAGAGGCAGGCTGAGAGGTTCAATTAGGTTTGCAAGACGCTGCATTGGAAGGGGATGGTAAAATATTAAGCTGGGGATGCCCTAAAACCTATACGCAGGTTAAGCCTCTGAAAACGACCCTTGTTATAAGGCGGCAAATCAAAATATAAACACATTAAAAACCCATCTCTAAGCACCCAGGGACCTGCATATGCTATTAGGTTTAGGCCCTTCTTTCCACGGAGCCACACCAAACAACCCCTTCGAACCTATCCTGCATGGAGCGAGCTGAAAGGCAACAGGGGGCCTGGGTAGATTGGCGTCCCACCCACTCTCTTGGATAAACACTATTTATGATGTCAGCTCAGGTCAGGAGACTGTGAAATGTCACCGACAACTGCCCAAAAGGAAAACGGGAGCAGCCACTGAGCCTCACGGTCTGCTGGACACGCACAGGCTGACCACAAGGCGAGAAGGTCCTGGCAGGGTCAAGTGAGCCAGTGAATAGGCCATAAAAGGCCAAGGAGGTGGGGTGAGGGGGCAGCTGCCTACAGCTAGACCCCTGGAAGCTGGCCTTAAAAAGCCCTGAACAGCGGGTACTTGTTTAAGCGCAGAGTGGGGAAGAAGCCTTGGTGGTTAATGGCTTTGGCCCCGAGGGCAGGGCAGCAACTGGAGGAAATGCTGGAGAGAGTAAATGGACCCTCAGTAAAAAGGCTGTTGGAGGGAAGTGTAAAAGGAGGGAGCGAAGGGAGCCTGTTCCATGTCAGCAAACAGGAAACGTCCTACTCTCAGATGTCAATGGCAGGCCATGGGGTGAAATTATCCTCACAAAGGGCCCGCGGCAGGCACACTTTAAGAGGTGTTCGATCCCCACTTCTGAGATCTTCAGGCTCACCGCCATGTATTCATCCTGGATTATACAAACGAGCACACACGGGCTGCCGCTTTGTTAATGCGCAGAACCGAGGAGGAAATGCTGAGTCAATGCAATTAAACCTTTGCGTCATGTATTAACCATGAAACAATCCAATGAGGAGCCTCATTTCTATGCACGGAAAACATGTAAGAGCAGAGGAGAGAGTTTGCAGGGGGTTTAAAACCACCTCCGCCTGGCGGCACTGAGCCTGCCTATAGATGAGCCTTTTTAAACAGCAAGTAAAACACCATTTGTTTTTCCTCCATCATGATGCAAGTGGACGTTGTGCCTGGACTGATCTGGGGTGCGGGGCAAATTGAAACTCAGGTCCCACAGAGATGCAAGTCTGGGTTTAACCTTGCATGCTAGGAGTGGTTATACTCAGCATGCAAACTTGGGCATGGCCTTAAGTCTTGGCAGGCTTAGGGCTTCAGCTTGGCAGTGCACCTAGTGCAGCATACCTTGCATTTGTATTTGGAGAGATTTGCAACATTTAGGACGGAGTCAACCTGGCCTGGGGGCTTGGCCACACAGAACTCGTACTCTGGTCTAACGCAGTTAACTCGTGTTGTTTAACTGTCACGCAAAAAGGAATAACAACTAATAATCTGGCCTCAGGAAGATGTTTTTTCATCAGCCTGCAGCCTGACAAGTCTTGCAGGCCAGCCTCCCTTCTGGGCATACACATGCCTATACCTGCAATTTGCTGGTACCAATATAGACATGCTCACACCTCAGAAAAGCCAGTGTGAGCAGGGCATTGTAAAAGGGCACCTGCTGGGGTGAGGGACATGTTTCAAAGGCATAGAGGACAATTAGGTAGTGAACTAAAACTGCAGCCTGACTCTGAGGTCCGCTCATGTCCTGTCAGCTCCAGCCTCATGTGGCCAAAACATAGTTCTTCGCCTCACCCACCACCCAGATGTATCCTTTCATAAGAGTGGACACCACCACCCTGCCTCCATTCAGGCCCTTAACCTGGGCATCGTCATTAGAATCGTAGACCACGAGGGCTGGAAGGGACCTCAGGAGGTCACATCTAGTCCAGTCCCCTGCTCCAAGCAGGACCAGCCCCAACTACATCATCCCAGCCAAGGCTTTGTCTAGCTGGGTCTTCAAAACCTCCAAGGATGGAGATTCCCGCACCTCTCTGGGTAACCTGTGCTACTGCTTTACTACCCTCCTAGTGAGAAAGCATTTCCTAATATCCAACCTAAACATCCCTTGCTGCAACATGAGCCCATTGCTCCTTGTTCTGCCATCCCACTCATGACTAACCAGATGCCACTCATGGGCACTGACTTATAAGGATTGTGTTTAGCCTCCTGTGTGGCTAGGCCTCTTCTCTCTGGCACTCCCTGTTTTCCTTCATTATAATTTGAACCCTCCAAACCCCACTGGCACCATGGCTGAACAGCTCCTTGCGAAGCTGCGTTACACGCTGCTTGTCCTGTTCATTCGTAGCACCGGACCCCATGATGCTGCACTTACAGTGACGTTAAGGACTGTCCACAGTGCAGCTCTGGGATATGTGGTGCCCTTGTCATTACATCATTTAGCAGGACGCTTGGACAGATGCTGACCCCTTTCTGTTTCTATTCACCTGGGCCCTGGGGTCCTAGCTAGTGTGCTCCCCATGAGGCCGCCTGGTAATTTTATTGGCAACATTTTTTCCTTTAGGGGAATGTCTGCCTAAGCTAATCAACAATCAGTCTTGGGAATCTGCATCCTTGGAGGTTTTGAAGACCCGGCTACACAAAGCCTTGGCTAGGGTGATGTAGCTGGGGCCAGTCCCGCTTTGAGCAGGGGGCTGGACTAGATGCGACCTCCAGAGGTCCCTTCCCACCCTCATTTTCTATCATTCTGGGCAGAGGGGACTATTAGATCACCAAGTTGGACAGGCCAAAGAGTTTCACCCAGGTGTCCCTCTCAAGCCCAAAGACTTGTGTATGGCTACAGTTCATCCTTCAGAAAAGCATCCTGTCTTGATCTGAGGACAAGTGCTGGAGAAGCCACGGCTTCCTTGCATTTGTTCCAATGGTTACTCGCCCTCACTGCTAAAATATGGCACCTTATTCCTCCTTTGAATTAGTCTGCTTTTAACTTCCAGGAATTAGGGCTTATTATGCATCTCTCTGCACGAGGGAAGTGGGGATATATAATACAGAGAAGGAGGAAGGGTATTCCCTGTGTCAGAGGTGTTATGGAAAAGAAGCCTGGAGACATGAAAGGAAAGTCAAAGGGAGCAGATAAATAAATCTTTCAGAGCAGTAACTCATAATGAATACTGTAAATCAATAAGGAGGGAGGTCATGGCCAGCATCTGGGGGCCTGACCCTGGCACCTCAAAGAGAACTGGCCCAATCCTAGACAGCAGCTGTGGTCCTGACCCCAGCACCGTAACAGCTCTGGGTCTTACCTCCTTCCAGCAGCAGCCTGACGGTCCCATAGTCGTTAGAGAGCACGGCGTAGTGTAGAGCTGTGCAGCCCCTGAACGTGGCTCGGTTGTTCAGGCGGTTGTTGAACTCGTCCTCCCGGGTCACTAGAACTGGAGAGGGCGAAGCGTGAGAGATGCTTTCCACGCAGTGAAATGATGCACACTGCTAACAAGCTCCCCTTGAAGCAGCTCACACTGTGGGTCCCCCAGCAGCAGGATGGTGAGGAGAGGCTGTGGGTAACCAACTCCTCGCACTCCAACCCCACCAGCAGAAGAGACAATGCCGCTGGAAGAAGCCTGTTGACCCACTCGGGCAAAAGCAAGTGCTCTCCATCCACCCAGCCTAGAGGCTGTAGATAGCCTGCTTGCCTTCTCTGGAAATCTCAGGCCATCTCTACACACTAAAAATCACCGTCCCTGGCAAAAGCACCCTCAAGCCTGCTGTGCTGTTCTGTGCTGGGTGCCTCCTGTGACAGCCAGGGTCACTGAGCAGTGCTAGTGAGTGTGGCACTTCAGCCAGGCTAACAGGACTGGGTGACTTCTGGTTTAGGTAGCAACTTGCCTGCAGTGACATAGCACCACTGCCAGGATGGCAAGTTAGTTGTGCAGAGAGGGTCCCAGGTGAGGCTGCTCTGGTGGACTGTTATCCTTGCCCCTGGTTAGTGACTGCAGGTATGCCAGGGGAGGGAGCTTTCTGGAGGGCTTCCTCCCTGCCCTCACAGCAGGCATGACAAAGAGGGCATGGCAAGCTGCTGGGGGCCCAGGGACCTCCTTTGACAAGCAGAGGAGGTCTTACCACTCTTCCCACTCCCACTGAAAGCAGCACAGACACCAAAGTGGAAGCAGGAGCTCTAGCTCCCAGACCCCCGCGGCTTCTGCTGCCTCCTTTCCCCCGAAATGAGCAGTGGAGACAAGCGACTAATAGGAAGGTTCTGGCTGGATAGTCCATCTTCCCAATTAAAATGGAGAAAGCCACCCACTCAAACTTCTGTGTGCAGCTCCAGACAATAACTCCGCATGCACCTGTGTGCTGGACACGCACACTTGCCACAGGAATATTAAACAGCATTTATCACTGAGCTTCCCTCCCTCACCTGCAGTCTGCCTCCTAATCCATCTCCGTCAGGATGGCTTCCAATATTCCAACCTCTCGCAAACTTCACGCAGTTGCCATTAAAAAAACCCACCTCTATGAGAAATACCTTGTGCCCCCAACATTAAGGAACGACGCCAGCCTGAGACCAGGAGGTATCGTATTCAGTTTAAGGGCGCTCCCGTCTCTCCATCTGCATACACCTGTTTGTTATCTTTTCGGCACGGACTTCTTGTTCTGGGTTTGTTCCTAGAACAACAGGGTCTCTGGCTATGAATGGGGGTCCTGAATGCTATTGTAATAGAAATCATCATTATCCATGTCATGATCCAAGAGAAAGCGTGGAACCATGGCTGTTTCAGTCCTTGGTAGATACCCTGAAACTGCGATGTTCTTACGAGCAGAAAAAAGCTCTTGCAGATGGTTTCCAACCATGATTACATAGTTTTTGTCTCACTCTGAGCTCTATAGCTGAATACCTACATACTCAAGTACTTGGCAAAAGACACAAGGTAGCTGACACATGCTCACAGTCCAAACCAAAGCTGGCACCAGATGCTCAAAGGCAGATGCTATAAGGGCTGGGTGCCGAGTGGTCTGCACTGAAACATCAAGAGGTTGTGCAAGTCAGGTGTTTTCTTACCTGCGAATTGGAGGTGCAAGGTCAGGGGACACTGCAAGTCAGACTGACAGCTACTGGGAGATGCTGTGTGCTGGGGTAATCTGCACTGCCTGGGCTCTAGCTAGATCAGCTCCTCACTTCCCAGGAATTCGACCCACTCGACCAGTTCAGCAAAAAAGACACGAGGAGCAGCAAAAGGATCCGCTTTACTGACAAGCGTTTGATTTGAGCAAGGATGCAGATGCTTCCTCAGCCTGACAGAGGGTATTTATACCCAAAAGTTTGCTAAGAAGAATTTTTCCAACTATTTCAGTTGACCTAATAAAATAGATCAGATTTACACAAAGAACCTTGTCTGCCTATGATCTTAGACCAAAACAGCTACAACCTACACCTCTGAGTTAAGCAACCATCTTTTCCGTCTGGGGAATCAGTCTGCCTACCCCGCTTCCCGCACCCCAGCCTGATCCCCACTCAACTGTCTCATTCAGTCGGTTTTGGTTGATAGACTATCCCATGCTTTGAAAAAAAAATCAGATAAATGGAGGTAAAACCTAACTTCAGCCACAGGAGTCAGTGGGTACCAGTGTCTGCCTGTCCAATATCAAGGAACAAAAGGCAAAGACTTTCTAGTTATACCCCACAGGACCCCTGGGCACTTTGGGGAATCAATCCTCAGCCTCATGGGTTCAGTAGTCTTTCACTCGGAGACTCCCATGTCCATCTGTCTTGAAGTGCAAAGTACCTGCACAGCCTCTCCGTCCTCACGGCCCCCCCATAAGCTGAGCTCGTCATCTACGAGGCAGGCTGCCTTCTGTTCCCCGCTGCACTCTTCACTCTGGTGCCCAGGGGAGGGCTGCATGTGTGCCAGGACCAGACCAGGCCTTTCAACTACAGCCTCCTGTGGGCAGGGATGTTGCCAGCTGTTTCCGGAGAGCTCTGCAGGCTCAGTAATTAGTAAGAGTAACGAGAATGGTCACAGACCACAGGAGTTTCTGTCGCGTGGGGTCCCTGGGATACATCTGTTGTGTTCCAAAAACCAGCTGAAAGTTACACCACCGACTGAACAGCACAATGCTGTAATTAATAGCTAATCCCACCCCAGCCCTGCACGGCCGCTAATAAACCTCAATCCCTGAAAAAAACAGCAATTAGCGGCACACTCCCCTCCTTCCTCAGGTATCTTCGATGAGCGTACATGGTGCGTATGTATATTTATTTATTTGTCTTCATTTCCCATCCAGGGAGGGGCAGGATAATGAACTGCGTGCGTCAGGGAAGATGAATCTGAGATACTAGGGAGCAGTGCAGTAAAAAGATTAAAGTGTTATTATTGTTGGGTTTTTTTTCCCCCCATGGTCCATTGTGACAGCTCGGCCGTCATCTGTAAAAAATGTCTCAGCGAGAGATAATCATCGGAAACTCAATAAAGCGTCAGGGGAAGCCTCGTCTGCCATCAATCACTGGGTGCCTGGAAATTTTCAGCCCTCTGTCTCCCTTCCTGCCATCCATATAAATGTCTGTAATATATTTTGTGCAGTGTGTGTGGTGCGGAGCCTCCCGATTTGGATGTTTTTATGAAAAAATATTTATACGCAAAATATGCAAATTGTTAAAAAAACAAAGGCAGTTTCGCCCTTCCTCTCTTTTTAAAAATGCAACTGAATTTATTCTTTTTAATAAAACATGTCAACCTAAGAATTAATGCAACTTCTTACTGAGTGGCCTTATCTTTCCCCACACCCAGAAAAAAAAAAGATACCTATTGGTTTAGAGAGGGCTGCATGCAGACAAAAACAATTAACTTTATTGGCTGATATATTTTGTCTTAAATAAAGTCTGCGTACATGCATTATGTATTGGCATTCCATTGTTCATTTTTTTTTAATGTCGTTTCATGCATTTTGCATTCGTTGCTCTAGCTGCCTGATGTGCGCGTGTTCCTATAGAGCAAAGGGGCTGTTGTACCGGCGTTACAGTGAGGGATGAGGGCAGGGAGCTTTTAAAAATAGAATTACGCCCTGTCAAAACCATTCTCACGTTGATCCATCGTCCTAACCGAACGTGCATTTTATCAAAGCCACAGGTTCAAAGATTACACCGCTGCTGGACGGTAGTTGGCTTTTGGCTCGCAGCTGTGGGAACAAGTGCTGTTGAAACCGATGGGTAAAATTCACCGCACAGTTTTGGCTCTGTGACGGACTCATACTGCACCTCTGCCGAGGTAAGAGGCTCTTTCAAATTAGCTCCTCACAATAAGCAGGACGTGCTTAATTTCTGAGCTGATGGTCACAGGGTTTTTCCCAGTTTGGTGATAAGTCCCAGGGAAGCCTGAAGTTCTGGGTTGGTGACAAAGAATGACACTAACCTGCTTTCTCCTGGGACGTCATGTCCTTGGACTATGAGCACGTAAGCTAAGAGGGGCAGGATGTACACAGTGCTGGAACAGGGGAGAGACTTGCAGATCATCTGGGTGGCACATGACACTGGTGACCTGGTAGCGGAGGCACTGAACCCAGGTGCTGATACGATGTGTGGGGGACTGTTTCAGGAGAGAAATGAAACTGAGATGCTGACCATGAAGGCAGCGGAAGATCCACAGCATGCAGAGCACAGGTGATACTTGTGATGCCCTGACCAAATACCAGCAGGGCTTTTCAGCTTGTCCACATAAATATTCCCTTGTTGTTTTGCATGGAGAAGCTGGTCTTCCTTTGACATCCACATCTAAACACTCGGGCAGGGTTGCTGTCCTGTTCTATCCCAGAGCTGCATTCGAATGGATTAGATGCTTTTTCTATCTTCCACCTGAAAGTGACTGTGTATGCATCTTTATCAGGCCTCTAATGTTTCCAAATAACTTCCAGGACACTAACAGATCTCTGTGCGCACACATCTGCACTTATCTTTTCCCTCATCAAGACATGCTGTCAAATAGTCCGCACTTAAGCTGAAGGTGATGCAGTCCCTAAAAGCGAGGCCACGTTTCTATTCTGATAACAGATCACTGAACAGCGAAGCAGGCCAGACTCACAGCACATCTACACTCGAGACCACTAAAGGGAAATCCAACCGTCAGCCCCAAACAACACACACCTTACTTCTATGCACTTACCCTATCGAAAGGGATACATACACATATATGTGACATGTATGTCTGTGCAGCTCCTTTCCCATTATCCTATGGAAAGACATGCCCCCAACACAGAACCCCTTGCACCACACTACTGCTGGCTCAGAGGAGAGTGCCAGCTAGTAAATCCCCTGCAGCCCCCTCTCTCTAGATACTGTCCCAGGCTAGGCCTGCCCTAGCTTGTGAGAACATCAGGATTTTTGCACAAGGACGGCACAACCATCTACACCCCTCTGCAGGATGATACCAGGCCCTGGGATGATTTTGATCTTTTGTTTGAACTATTTTAAAGCTCTCCACTGTGATGCAAAAAGCCAAGGAGGTGAGGTGGCCTCCAGGTGTACCCCTCCCCAGCCTCAGCAGCCACAGGGAAACCAGTTACCTTGTTCCACTAAAGGTCCATGAGTGCTGTTTTTGCCACTGATTTCACTGGAATCAAGCCAGGGTAGGGTCAAGCACCCCTCCTATGGTTGGGCAACCCCTTACCTGGGAGCCCTGTCCTCTGCCAACATTTTCACAAATTTTAGGAAGGAAGGGGCTCTTTTTCAGGCCAAACAACTTCCACCAGGGCTTTCTGCATTGAGCTTGGAATTGCTGTTTGAACTAGGGCAGACCAATATGAAAGACATCCCATTCCCTCATAGACTTCGAAGCTCGCTATTTCAAGTCAGTATTCTGGGGACACCGTACGTAACACACGTATGCCTACAACACCTAACAGTGTCCGTGCAGTGGAAAGCAATGCTGGAGTGAATCAGAATAACTCAATGATTTCTCTGAACTGCGGGCGTTAAAATATGGGATAATTTCCCCACAGAGAGTGAAGCCGATACTGTATGAAGCATAAAAGGTACATGTAGGAAACATTTGCTTCATGCATTACCTTCCAGTGAATGGAGTGCCTTCTCTTTGGCTGTCTCATAGACACTGCTGAATTCATCTCCTAGGTTGGGATCGGCACCAGCTGCAAGCAGGCTCTTGATCACGCTGGTTAAAAAAGAATGAAATATTACAAATAATATGATTTCCATCAAGGAGATTGGTTGGGGGGTGGGGGGGGACAGGAAATCGGATGGAAGTCCAGGAACCCAAGTCCATCACAGAGCTTGAGAAGGAAACATCTCTTAGCACCGAGAAGGAGAACCCATTCTCAATGCTTCGTAGCCAGCAAAGGCCTGTTAGATAACAATGTCGCTTAACATGAATATTAATGGTCCTGAAGGCAACTGGAATACTGCATTTAGGAGGCATCTGGGGAGCAGCTAATTTTGAAGCCCCGGTTGCAAACAGTTTCTCTGCTCAACACAGCTCACTTCCAAAATGTCTGCAGAGAAACATCTTTGTGTTATGAGCTACATTTCTGGTGCGCTATATCAGACTGACACCTTGCCAGCGTTGATGAATGGTTGCAAGGGTATCCATCCGCAGCAGAGAGACTGCCAAGCAGCTCAAACAGCTGATGTAACACTAGCCAGGCCTCTGCAACAGGCAGATTCTCATGGTAGTTTCTGCACTGACAAAGGCAAAATTCAGTTATGTTGTTTCATGCATCGCAGAGACGCTAACGGCCGCTGTATCCAGGCTTCCTAAGCAATGAAGATACCCAAAGCAACACGATCCCAATGCTAGACAGAAGAGCAGCTCCGAGAGGAAAGCAGCAGGCCTTTGAAGAACCCCGTATCTCACCAAGATCGACACCTGTAGATATAAGGCTTTCACCTGAGGTGCTCTGTACAGGGACACAATTAAAGGAGTCTGTCCTTGATATGGGATCTCACCTGCATCCAGTGAGAAGCCAGAGACACTCCTTGGCCTCCTTTCTGCCTTCAAAGATAAATTACCCTCCCAAATACTCCAGCAATAGATTGCAATAGTTTTGGTTTCACCCCTAAGTGAAACTTTATAACTACATGAAGCATTCCCATATCACCCTCTTCACTGGGACATAAGACAACTGGTCTGAAAAGAGCTAGACAGGGACAGCTCCATGACCTGGACTGCAACCCAGCAGCTGGAAGGCCTTTATAAAAGTGATGTTATTTTTTGAGACTTTAGAGAAGTCACAGATAAAGAACAGAGGAAGAAAAAGCCCAGGAAAAAAAGAGCGTACTGACAAAGTACCCCAAGTAGGGCATTTGCAGACCCCGACTGAACAGCAGGCCACTGTCTATACTGCAAAAAAACACTACCATAAATGACAACATGGGACACTTTCAGCAGCAGTCTTGGCGGCAGAGGACAGAACGAGAGAATCTGAACTCTCCTCCAGCTTCTACAGCAGGGGCGTCAAACTCATCTGGTGGGGCCATGTCATGGGCCAGGTCTGGAGTGCAAAGCTGGGGGCATCGCCTGGCCCGCAGGGCTAGAAATTTGGCTGGCAGCAGCCACTTGTCCAACTGCCAGATTTCCAGCCCACGGGCCAGACGTCATGTCTCTACCCTCCAGATCTGGCCCACAGGGCCAGAAATTTGGCCGTGGGCTAAGCAACAGTAGAGTTAATTCTTGCAGCTGTGGGAGCACTGCGCACCTGACTGCCAAATTTCCAGGCTGGTGGGCAACCCCACGGGCCAGACCCAGAGCACTGAATCATGTCACCTAGCCCCTGCAGCTGCCTGTGGGGCTGGAAACTGGGCAGCAGGATGGGAGGCAATTAACGCTGCCACCCTTGCTCCACCATCACATTTCTGACCGTGCGGGGAGCCCTGCAGGACACCTCTGCTCCAGACGTAGATGTAGGCTGGATGGAGCCTCTCACTGTCGCTGCCCACATCTCTCTGGAGACAAAGGACATCCAGTGCCCACAGCTGTAGATCTGCCACCATTCACTAGTCAGTACACAGAGCAAGCAGGCTCAGGAAGTTTGTGCAGAAGGCCGCCATCTGTTTTGGAACGAAATGAGCATTAGGCGAGAATTAGATTTGTTTTCCTTCTCTGCAGGCAGCTGGAGGCCATTTTTTCTGATTTTTTTCCCCTCTTCCTCCTGGGTTCAAGCTTCCATGACACCCAGACAGCAACACAGTGCTTAGCATTCATAGTGGGAGACAGGCTTGATGGACTGACAGAGGTGCTCTACAACAGGCACCACGGACTGACTGATTGACAGGCCTTCACAGGCTGCTTCTTGTCAAGACACATTTATAATCCT
>NW_005843298.1:65742-67031 GCF_000455745.1 Alligator sinensis
CAATAAATGCAATCAGCAGAATGGGGGTGGTTAGCCGACTTCTCCAAGAAGACACAGCACTAGAAGTGTGTTTCTAGGTGGCCAACCTTGAAAGGTCTCGAAGGTGTTGACTCCAGTCTCACGGACCGCGTAAAAAGTCGGGAGTCTTGAGATGTGGGTTCTGTCCTCGGCTGCATCCTGAATTTCTTGCTCAGCCCTCGGGAACTGACTTGCATTCATATTGTCAGGAATGGCCCTGGTCTGATTTTTCAGGAGGTGCTGAGAACCCGCACATCCCACTCATCTGGAGTGGAGTTAGGGTATTCAGCTCTTCTGAAAATCAGACCTCACGCGTTTCAAGTGGAGCGGCCAGGATTAAAACAATCTCCTGCTGGTTTGGGACTGCCATCCATTCGCCACTTCAGTTGTGCAAGATTTCTCATCAGCTTTCTGTGTAAAGAACACTGCTTATGTGTCTAAAACTGCCCCGTGGTGGTTTAAACCATACCTGGAATGGAAGAATCAACCATTGCAATGGGCACTCGTGAACCGTCACACGGGGATCTGAAATGGGACAGTGCCCAAGGCTCAAACCTACTTTCCAAGGCATTCAATGAATGCACAAGATCCCTCTACAAAACACATCACGAGATCCCAAAACTCACATTGGGTTTGTACACCGAATGGAGATCAGGAATGGACAGATGTGTGGCTACGCATGCAGGAGACAGCTATTACTGCACCTCTCTGCTGGGCAGCCAGTATTAGCCTGTTTGCCTCCAGTAAGCAGCTATCCCAGAATGGGTGTGGACACATGCATCTTGTGGTGCATCTCACACCACTAGTGTTTTGCCCTGATTCTTCTAGGGGTAATTCTCTGCTTGACTGAGCACTTATTTTGGGGGTAAAGTTTTGCATTATCAGTGTGGCACTTACATGGACGTAAAGCTGATTACACTGATGTAAATTTGCCATCTGTCCAGGCCTGAACAAGCACAGTTGTAACACTGAGGGTAATCAACCCGATACAGTTGACTGAGGACCTGCTAAATTCACCCTTCCTTGGACTCCTTCCTGTCAGGGCTGCATCTGCTTCTAAGAGAGATGTTTTCATGTGCCCTCAAACTTCCAGGCTCAGCACAGGTATTGCCAGGCAAGATTTTTACCCTGCTGATCAAAATGGGCTCTTCTGACCTCTATGAGTCCACAGATGTTTCCTCCATGCCTGGGAGAGTGCAGCAACAGGGCTAAGGATTCCTCATCCTAAGGATCCTTCACCTGAAAGACTACGGGGAGCATGTTTCAGCAGG
>NW_005843298.1:67062-80309 GCF_000455745.1 Alligator sinensis
ACAGTCACCTTGTCCCCGGTCCAAAAGACTCACCTCAAGCGAGAAGCAAAGGGTGCTGAGCTACCCACATCCAAAAGGCAGTGACCTAGATCAAAGAACCTGGCTCCATTACCCGCTTTCCTGGTAAAACTGCAGGGTACAGACCCGATTCCACACGTATCAGCCATGATGATTCCTTCTTCTCAATGCATTGCTAGGTGCCGCAGCTTGTTTAGGATGCAGCAGCGTGCCCACTCAGAGCTGCTACTGCTGCTGGTTGAAGCCCTGGCCGGTCCACATCCTGGTTGCTCTCCTCCATAAGCCCCATCTCGATGGTGTCTGTGCTCCAAGGCTGCCTGGCTTTCAGGAGTCCCCCTGCTCCCGATTCAACTGACAGGCTGGAACATCTCCCTGGGTCTATCACGTGCCTCTTTATAAAGGACTTGCTTTCAGGATCCACAGCTCTAGCACAGGATCCGACTCCACAACCTTCTGGCCCCAAGGTGAAGCTCAGCCATCTAATGAGTCATGCTAGCGCGCGAACGACGACGACTCGTCACTGCCTTGGCGACTCCATCCATCACGGCTCTCCCCTGCTCGGTGGCTATTTCGCGAGCGCTCTCCCTAGGCATCTGCTGTCATCTTCACGGGCTTTCAACAACTCTCGGGAAGACTTTTTCCCATCATTCACAGCTCATTCTTGTCGCTGTTTGAGTTTGAAAAATATTTAAAGGGAGAAATGCTTACTGTAGAGGTGGCGTAGGCTAGCAGTAAAAGCAGGAGGGTATAAAGTCAAAACTCCTGGTTCTCTTCTATCCACAGATCTTTGCCTAGCTGTCCCTCAAAGTCTGGAACCGCAGGATCTCACCCCAAGACGACAGCTTCCATACAGTCTCCATCACATACTCAGAACCAATTCCTATCAAGTGGCTTTTAAAAGGAATTGAAAAGGGCTTGATGGTTTAAATGCAACGGGGCAATAATTTGCTGTACATTCAAGCCTCTCTATCCAATCATCCTTCAATCTAACCTCCTGCTCTTAGGGCAGGCAGTCCCCTCCAGGCACCTAATGTCACCAAGCCAGCCAGACAGCTTGGAAATCATGAGTATTGATTGCACCTGTCCAATTTGCAGGTAATAGAACATGCAAGCAAATTAGCCTTCGCACAAATACCCGCCATCCTTAGGGATCGAATGATGGGAGGCACCGTGTACCTGAGGTGGTCAATACAAACATTATCTGGGCACCCAAGGAGCCTAAGCACAAGTTGGCAGCATGGGCCGACGGTCACAGCAAGAGACTGGGTTCTGTTGTCAGCTGTCATTACGTCCCTGTGTAACAATGAACAAAATGTCCCCTCTTTCACTCATCAGTAAGACAGGGAAACTTCTTTCCTACCTACGAAGTCAGCTGTGAGGGTTAATTAATTATGCTTTACAAGGCACTGTGAAGGGTCTATAAAGGAAGGTTAAGGGGACGTTTTAATCCGCCATAATTTTTCTATCTGCTCTTTCTTTCAATCAGGCCACAATTATTTGCCGGTCCTGCTAAGGGGGTCAATAGAAGTCACGTTCTTCCTGTGTATTTCCTCCACCGAGGTCCTGGGGAGCTCCGGTAGAGCCATGCTCTCCCATCAGGTAAGGCTGATGATGCTCAGTGGCAGGCTTCCCTCAATAACTCACCTGTGCTCAGCAGCCTCAACAAGCCAGAGCTTTAATTTGCTGATCAAGTTTTCATTTGATTAGGGACAGGACCTATTCATCTGGGCAAATATAAATCTGAATTGACCCCGGAGATGACTCAGAGGGCAATGCTTAACTAAAGTTCACTGGGCAGTTAAATCAATTGCAATAAGTGCTTTCTGCTCTTAGTGGCTGGGCCAACGTATTGTTGAGAGAAGGGGGGGCGGAGGGGGTGGAAATGGAGCTGGAAAGCCGAGCTGAGATAACTGGACTCGGGCAGGCCTCGGCCACGGTGGTCATACCAGTGCCGGGACAGCTGGAGCAGGTGGGTCAAGATCAGAAATCCCCATGACTGGGAGTTACGAACAATGTCAAGACTTCCTGGGATTCGGAGAAGGGGCAGTTCCTGCTGGCTGCAAAGTAAAGGGAGGAAGGGAAGGCATAAGGAGACAACTTTCATCTCGTTGCCATCTGTGTGGTTCTTTTGGGCAGTGTCAAGAACACCTCTGTGCCCAATCAAGGGCACGCAAGATGAAGCAGACACAACAGCCCCTTAGTTCATACGTTAATCCAGTGCCCCACATCTGGACTTGGAAAAAATACACGGGACAACCACCCTTCGAAGCACTACAGCAAAGATGCATTTTGTGCCTCTGAGTGCACGTTCTACTCCGAGCAGCCGATTAGTGCATCACTTGGAAAGTGAGACCAAAGTGGCCTCTTGGTTGTGGTTCAGTAGAGTGACCGTAAAGCTGGCTGACTGAGCTTAGTATCCAGTCTGGCAGCTAGATCAGGGGCACGGGTTTTAAACAAAAGCCAGAGGGCTAACTCCACAAAGCTGCCAGACAGACTGCAAGTGCATGGCCGCTCTTGAAGTGGGCAAAGGAAACAGCCTGCTCTTTGGAGGAACAAGCCTCGTCGTTGAGAAGACCGAAGGGACGGCCGCAGCTGCTCCGCACCTCATGCTCGCGGATGAGCAGGACAAGAGGATGCACGCGGCAGGGACGCAGCCCAGTGGATGGAGCTGTCTGACAGATGCATGCGGTGTGCAATCCACCCAGAGGTGACAGCCGTGTAGAGCATCCTACTCAGAAGCCATGCTCTTCTCAGAGCTCGTTCGTGAGACTGCGTTCAACTCCACATTTCCAAACCGTGCTGTGCAAGAGCACAACAACGCGGGACACACGCTGGCCTGTGTGCACAATCCATCCCAGGGATGGAAGGCAGTGTCCAGAGATTTCCCCCCACATCCCTGGCAGCCTGTCCCACTGCTCTGCTGCTTGCCAGCTGCAGCGTTCTTCCTGAGATCTGATCCAGCGCTGCTGTGCTGAAGAATAAACCCATCACCTTGGCTCCTGCTCTTTGCAGCATCTTCCCATTCTTTACAGGAGCCTGTCAGATCCTGAAAACTGCTGCCCTGTTCCTGCCTTGATCTCCTTTTCTTCATTCTCTCAGCCTGCCTTCCAACCCCTTTACCATGTGCTCACTTCCGGATCCTCTCCTGCTTCTCTCTGTTCCCCCTGAAATGGGGTACCCAGAACCGGACCCAATGTTTCAGCTGAGGACTAACCAGTGACACCATCACCTCCTGTGTCTTCCATTCGGCACTTGCCAATGCAGTCCCAAGCTGCGCTAAAATTTCCCCCCGACAGCATCACGTGGCTGACTCACGTGAAGCCGTGATCAGTCAGAACCCTGGATCCTTCCCGACAAGGCTGCTGCCTCCTCTCCGTACGTGAGCAATTTGGTTTCTCCTTCCCTTGGGGTGGCGCTATACGTTTGTCTGCGCTGAATTTCATTTTGCGGTGTGCGGCCCAATTCTCTAATTTATCAAAACCCTTTATCTGGAAGCTATTGACTCTGGAAGCATTAGGATGTGTACCCTGGTTGCTGAGTTCTGCCCCAGAGAGCTCCGAATGAGATGCCTAAAGTGGAAGGACTGAAAGCAAGGAGACGAAGCAGACACATGGAGCTAGCATAGGTACTAGACTGTAGCAGGTGAACATATCGCTGCCTGCAGAAAGAGAACAGCCCCAGACAGGTCATGCTTCACTGTGTGCCTCAAAACATTCCCACTGAGAGACACGATGCGCTATGTACTGCTATTAAACACTGGCACGTGGCCATCAGCGTGTCCAATGGCACGCGCACCCAGAAGAGGTGCATTTCCCGAAGAGGTAACAACCGTCACCCGGAGAGATCCATCAGGAGAGGGAGGGCGAGGGGACCAGCAAGCAGGAACACACAGAGATTGCTCACAGGAGAGGGTCGAGGGAGTGGAAAGGAGGAATCTGAGAGGAAGAGACAGTGCTTGGTGGGCAAGGCGAAGGAGAGATGTCCAGAGTGTGGGACTGGGGGGAAGCGGGAAGCTAAGGGTGGGAGAAGGATGAGAGATGTGATGGAGTAAGAGGGGAATCCAGGGGTGTAAGCACAGACCTCTGGGTGCAGCAAGACGATGCAGGGCGTTGTGCAGGGGAGGGTGGGGAGAAGGGGCTAGCACCATGAGGCAAGGATTAGCCACTGTGTGGCTAGGATTAGCTTCTCTTCCCTGGGGTCCCACTTGGTCCACCTGCCTGCTGGACTCTGCTTAGCTATTCCTTGTATGCATCATCACCTCCCCTCAGGGCTGGGACCAAGCACTGGGAGAAGGCTGTAAAGTTGGCACGGAGGGAAATAAAGCAGAAAACTGTGCATTAAACAAAAAAAACCCCCATAACTAGTAAGCTGCATGTGTAGGCCACCCTCATTGACTTCTTGCATGCTATATTCCCATTCCCCCACTGCAGGTGCCTTTGTCCTCTCAGACTGAAGGCTGTCTGTATTGAGAACAGCCTCTGACACAAAATCTCCATGTGACCTTGGTCAAATCATTCAACCTCTTATCTTCCGT
Source organism: Alligator sinensis (assembly GCF_000455745.1). Lineage (NCBI taxonomy): Eukaryota > Metazoa > Chordata > Crocodylia > Alligatoridae > Alligator > Alligator sinensis. Next base: position 71,615 of record NW_005843298.1, read on the forward strand.
ATTCTCTCCATCTGTAAATGCTGATACCATCATCCCTAGTTAAATCTTTGTCTTGCTATGCAGTGGCCCAAACACAAGTAGGCATGAGGAGGAACCTTGCCTGAGTCAGAATAAAAGGCCTGCTCCCTTCACAACACAATTTCTATATAAAATGACCTGCTCAGTTCAGGAGTCTTCAGGGTGGCCCAGTCCATCATCACGGGACCCACAGTGGATGGGAGCTCACCTGGGGGAATAGGGGCCAGGTGAAGAGCTCTTTGCACATCTACCCAAAGTGTTAAAAACAGCACCACTTGGAAAAAGCCTCTTTAGGGCTCTGTGGCTCGGTTAACCCAAACGTAAGGTGTACAAGCCTATTTTGCTGACTCCCAGAGGGGTAAGTTAGCAGCTGTCCTGAAGTCACTTGGGACTGTGGAACATAAGGCTCAGCTACATAGCAAACGAAGCAGCGACGGGAGCAGACAGACTGCAGCATGGGTGTCCTGGGCATGTGCTGAGGACAGTGCCATGGGGGCCTCACTTCCGTAGTTGCTAGATTGCACCCTTCCATGTGGGTAGGGAGGCATGCTTGGCCTGGCTCTGCTTCTTCTCAATGTCCTCATCAGGCAAAAGTCATTATCTGCATTACAGCAGGACCCAGGAGTCCCAGCCGTGGACTGGGATGGTCCCATCCTACACAAGGCAATACTGCACTCTGCCCCCACTGCAGGCAAGGGTTAAACCCAAGAACAGAATCCGAGGTAAATGTCAGACATGCATGAGTGTCATGTGCATGTCTACAAAGGTGCTGGTGTTCAACCCGCAACGCAAAAACCAAGAGGCCAAGGTAAACGATCCACTGCTTTCTTATCAGAATGGCTAGAACGACAAGAGTCTGGGGTGGAAACTGGCAGCAGGCTCCCATTGCACCATGTACTGCACACACAGACCATAGGAGAGACTCTGCTTCCAAGGACAGACGGGCCTGCAAAGTAAGGAGAGAAAGGAAGGTAGGAAAATCCAAGGCATGGAGAGAAGTGATTTGACTGAGGTCATGCAGCATGGCAGTGGCAGAACTGGAAAGATAACCTAAATCTCCTAACCTTCCCTCAGACCCCAAGTCAGCACCCTTGCTGCTGAAACTGTGGCATTTGCTCCCTGCCCTGCGGAGAGATCCATCTTTTCTAGACCAGTGGTGTTGGGACAAATGGAGTCCAGGAAGAAGCAGCAGAGCTGATCCCAAAACCTCCTGATCCAAAGGCCAGAGGGATTTCACCAGGGCTCTGCTGATCACGTAGGAATATGCACTGTCCAAAAGCCCTGAAAGCAGTAGATAAAGAACTCCTGCCCTCGTCACACACCTGGGCTTTCTAGCTGCCCAAGCTAGAGGTGCTCGTGATGACTGGCAACAGAATATTATTACTTCAGATTGGAACAGATTGCTAGCAGGGACTGGAAATGACTGCTTGGCACAGAGGAGTCATGAGCTGAGGCACAGTTAGACAAACAACTAGGGAAGAGTACAAAACTATTGCTCGTGCTTGCAGGGATGAAATCAGGAAGGCCAAAGCACAAGTAGAGTTGCAGCAAAGAGACATGAAGGGTAACAAGAAGGGTTTCTACAAGGATGTCAGCAACAAGAGGAGGATCAGGGAAAGTGTGGGTCCCTTACTGAATGGGGGAGGCAACCTAGTGACAGAGGATGCAGAAAAGGCTGAAGTACTCAGTGTGTTTTTTACCTTAGTCTTCAGAGGCTAGGTCAGCTCCAGGACTGTACTGGGCAGCACAGTTTGGGGAGGAGGTGAGCAGCCAATAGTGGTGAAAGAACAGGTTAGGGACTACTTAAAAAAGCTGAACGTGTACAAGTCCATGGGGCCAGATGCAATGCACACGAGGATGCTGAAGCAGTTGGCTGATATACTGGCCAGCGGCTCTACAGTCATCTTTAAAAACTTGTGGCAACTGGGAGAAGTCTCAGACAACTGGAAAAGGGCAAATCTAGTGCCCATCTTTAAGAAAGGGAAAAAGGAGATGTCAGGGAACTACAGACCAGGCAGCTTCACCTCGGTCCCTGGAAAAATCATGAAGCAGGTCCTCAAGGAATCCATTTCTAAGTACTTGGAGAAGAAGGTGATTAGAAACAATCAGCATGGATTCACCAAGGGCAAGTCATGTCTGACTAAGCTGATCACCTGCTATGATGCAATGACTGAAAGAGCAGTGGGTGGGATATATCTTGACTTTAGCAAGACTTCTGATACGGTCTCCCACAGCATTCTTGCAAGTGAGCTAAGGAAGTCTGGGTTGGATGAATGGACTGTAAGGTGGATAGTAAACTGGCTGGATTGCTGGGCTCAAAAGGTAGCAACCGATGGCTGAATGTCTAGTTGGCAGGCGGTAGCAAGTGGAGTGCCCCAGGGGTTGGTCCCAGGGCCGGTTTTGTTCAACATCTTCATCAGCGATCTGAAAGATGGGATGCAGTGCACCCTCAGCAAGTTGGCGCATGACACCAAGTTGGGGGGGAGTATTGGATATACTGGAGGGTAGGGCCAGGATTCAGAAAGACCTTGACAAATTGGAGGACTGGACCAAAAGAAATCTCATGAGGTTCAGTTAGGACATGTGCAAAGTCCTGCACTTAAGATGGAAAAATCCCACCAGTACAGGCTTAGGATCAACTAGCTAGGCAGCAGCTCTGCAGAAAGCAACCTAGAGCTTAGTGTGCCCTTGTAGCCAAAGCGGCTAACAGCATCCTGGGCTGCATTGGTAGAAGCGTTGCCAGCAGATGGAGGGAAGTGATTCTTCCCCTTGACTCTGCACTGGTGAGGCCACATCTGGAGTCCCATGTCCAGTTTTGGGCCCCCCACTACCAGAGGAAGGCAATGAAAATTGTTAGGGGGCTGGGACATGCGACTTCTGAGAGGCTGTCCGGCTGTGACAAACCATCTCTCTCTGAGTGACATCTCCTGTGTAAGCCAGAATGACAGAGCAGAGGGCTCAAGGCCTCTAACTCCAAATGGTTTCATTTCCAATTAGCCAGAGTTTCCAGTGAACCTGTCTAGGTGTGTGTGTAGCTGCAGCATCCTGTAGTTTTTCCTAAAACAACCCTCTCTCTCTCTGGTACTCTAGGCAGCCTTGCCAGATCCTACCAGTACTCCAGCCTTGGCTTCTCCCACTTCTTCAGGCCACCACCCTTCCAGCAGAGGACTGGACAGCAGCACTGCCCCATACTCAGCTGCAGGGATCACAGTGACATGGTGCAAAACTGGCTCTCCCCACTTATAATTTGAACATGCTGGCTCTGCAGTGCTCCTAGGCAGCATGTCTCAGACATGTGGCAAAACATCCAGGGTTTTGTGGACCATATAACAGGCTCCTCCTTCCTTCCCTACCTGGGTGATATTTTACTGCCATCTGCTTCCTCCTCAGCTGTGCACAGCAGAGCTTCCAAGGGCCCCTTACACTTCTGCTCCCAATGCAACCAGGTCTGCATTGCAGGCCAGCTGTGCCATGGAAGAGAACGGAGCTGGCAACAGCTGGAACAGTATCCAGCTCGGGGGAGTGTTTTGACAGTCTCAGTTCTCAATGCCAGTAAGAACTCACCAAGGGGTCTGGGAGGCTAACTTCATTAACGCACATAGAATCAGAGAAAATGAGGGCGGAAGGGACCTCAGGAGGTCACATCTAGTCCAACGCCCTGCTCAAAGCAGGATCAGCCCCAACTACATCATCCCAGCCAAGGCTTTGTCTACCCGGGTCTTCAAAGCCTCCAAGGATGGAGAGTCCACAACCTCTCTGGGTAGCCTGTTCCAGTGCTTCACCACCCTCCTAGTGAGAGTTTTTCCTAATATCCAATCTAAACGTCACCTTGTTGTCATCTGCCATGTCACATTATATGACGGAGGCACGTCACGAGCACTCCACTCCATCCCTGCCAGCAGTTATGTGCTTAAGTACGTGTGCTGTACTTCCCAGTCTGTAGACACCTGACACCCTTTGAAATCTAACAACAGGTACACACCAGACATTTTTTTTAACTTTGTAAAAAAAAAAAATATCAGAACAGGCCAGCCTTTTGAAGAAAGTCAGAAAACGGTGAAAGCTTTGCAGAACAACAAGGACTGTCCCGTATAAACTAAAACCACTGGCACATGGGGTTTCATTCTGTAGCTGAGAGTAACTGGCAAAAGTCATTAAAGCTGTGGCTTTGAAAAAAATCAATTCAACCAGTTTGTATCCTTCCAATGTGAAGGAAGGGGGCTGTGAGAACTGGCAAAAGATTACCAAGTGAAAGGACAGTCACAAAAATTAACGGCAGTGTTACAAAGCCTGAAAAAGCAAGTTCTACCCAGGAAAGGGGCTCGAAAGAAAGCAACATAGGGCTCCATGCTGACGTCCTCTCTGCCTCCGGACTGGCTGTGCTCACTCTGGCTGCTAGCGCCACCGACTCCCCAGGCATCCAAAAGCCAAGCTGAGTTTCTGGCTCAAGTATTGCCAGCAGTAGCAAAATGTGCTACTCTTGCAGATGCATGTGTTAAACAACCACCCAGCTCACTCTGTCTCCATGGTCCTGGCTCTCTTGGGCTAGAGAGGATGAAAAGCAGTAACAAGCTATTGTGGTCAGTAAATGTTGGCAGCTCTGGCTGTTTATCCATAAGGAGCCGATATCAACTAGAGGGTGCCATTTTTGCATAGTCGCTTGTGAGCAGAGTCACAGCTTCACAAATGTCGGTGTAAAGAAGAAAGTGCAATTAGCACAGACCAACACTGCACCAGAGACAGTCTTGCTCAGACCCTTTTTAGCTATGCACTAGGTTTGGTCAACAACCCAGAAGGGGCTAAGCTATGTTTAAACTGGTTCAGGTAATACTATTCTTAGCTTACTGCTAAGAAAAGAGAAAAGAACTGAAAGAGTTCTAGGAACCCAACAGGCATCTTGCATGTGAAAGGAAAAGCCCAAGTACTTAAAATTCGAAGGGCAAACCTGTGTCATTGAATCAAAAGCCATCAATTCCCAGAGCTGTTTTCTCCACTTCCATCGCCCTGAAGCCCCAAATGACAAACACAAAGCCAGGTTCTTTGGGATTCGGGTTAAAAAGGTCAGTATTTGGACTACGTATGTGAATGAGCATCTTGTGGGGAAATGTCAAACGTCCTCTGTGTTGCTTTCCAGCTCAGTACATTTCCCAGGCAGTAATGCAATACCACTGTGTACACTGCAAAGCTGGAAATAGCGAGAGGAGTCAAATTCGCCCCTGGTGTAACCTGAGCAATGCCGATGGAGTAATCCCACCAGATGCAAGTCTGGCCCGTGCTTACACTTGCCTTCAAGGCATTATCTGATCAGCCTTTCATGGCACTGTCAGAGAGAAGTGATGCTGCGTGTCACCTATTCGAGGACTTTGTTCATTTAAAAAGATGGCAGAAATTATCCTCCAAAACATGGAGGAAATAAACACGATTCACCCCAGAGCCAAAAGCATTGCATCTCTTTGTTGGATAAGATGAGACTGTACAAGACCAGCTTCGGTGCGGGCGGCCTGTGAGCCCTTCGATGTTTTTGTCACCGTTTCTATCCCAATTTTCGGCTGCGTATCTCAAAGAATGAGAAGGGAGATCCATGTGGGGCAGTTCTCACCCTGCGATTGGCCTTTCTCCTTGTCTCCCTGCCTTTGCGCCCCCAAAGCCCTGTTCTGGTCCACCAGTCACTTGGAATGGTCAACAACCGTCACACTCCACCGCTGACCATTGTCCCCCGGCAAAGGTGGGAGGTTTCAAATCCATCCCTCCACGGACAAGCAAACAACGGGGCCCGTTGCTGCTCGGACATCAAAGTTAAACAAACAGCCTCGCATCCCCCGCCTCTCTGCCCATCTGAAGGGGCAACCCGAGGAGGTCGCGACTTTCAGCTTGTCATGGCACACATCAAAGTTCGCACCACACACGAACTCGGCACACGGGTTCGAATTGTGGCGTCCGAGAGCGGATATTCAGCTTTTGTGCCCCTCTTTAATCCTGTGTTTTCCCAAGTAATTAAGCCTTTTTGCTTATGAACTTGTGACTAAGTAAAGCAGCCCCGGAGAGGTTGTAACATCAAAGCGCGCTCGGCCGTCTGTACCACGTTGGCTAAAATTGGATTTCTCTCCCTCCCTTGTATTTTTAAATAAAAACTAATTGAATTTAGTTGTAGACTGAATCTATTGAAGAGTGCCTTTAAAGGTTACCAGAAGCCACAGCGATCATCATGGGAACTGAAGAGGTTGGGTGCATCACTCAGCCTTCTTGGTTCAGAAAACACAGCATGAAAGCCAGTGGTTGGGGAGAAGCAGTCGCTCTTCCAGGGGCTGCTCAAGACTTCTGCTGAGTTCCTAATACTGCAGTACCTGCAACAATGCCATCCCTGGGCTGGGATCTCAGCAACTCTCAAGGTAAACAGGGGAAGGCCTGGCCAGATGGGAGTCCTCCCAAAGAAACTCAGCGCAGGGGTACAAAGTGGTGTGGGTAATTTACTGCTCAGTGTTCCTCCCTCCAAGCCTGCAGACCAGGTGGGTCAGTTGAAATTACATATATAGGTGAATGAAGAACACAAACATATCGTCTCAGAGACTTAACTAGCAGCCACATCCAGGGACAGGAAGCAAAGAGGCAGTCTTCAAGTGAGCTCCATCTCAATGGAGTCCATGTGATTTATCAAAGGGAAAAAAACCATGCAGTGACTTACCTGCTACGGTGGGACACGCTTACCTAGAATTTCTGTTGATGGCTGCTACCATGAGCGGGGTCCAGCCGAGCTTGTGCCTGGCATTCATATCTGCGCCCTCTGACAACAACCTGTTTGTAAAAGGACACGGCTTCAGTAAGAACATTTTTGCCTTCGACCGGGACTGCTCAGCCCCCAGCCTGCGAGCCAGATCTAGTCCCTGGCACTGGGTCATCTGGCTTGTGAAACTCCCCAGGGGTTCCTGGAGAGCCCCACAGGCTGTGGCCCTGTGGACTAGATCAGGTATGCAGGGCGGTGTGGGGCCCAATCCCGCAGGTGGAGGGTAGGGGATGCAGAGCCCAACCCTGGTGCACAGAGCCAGGCAGAGGTGGCATGGGGCCCCAGGGCCTGATCCCAGCAGTGGTGAGGCTCTGGCACCTGATCCTGGTATGCCCAGGGAGTGTGAGGCCCAATCCTGGCACACAGCCCTGGGGCCTTATCCCAGAGCAGGGGTTTGGGAAGAGACAGTGCAAGGGCCTGATCCAGTGTGCAGGACCTGATCCGGCCTGTGGATCAGACCAGTGTCTTTCACCTGGCCTGCAGGGCCAAAACCTTGAGCACCACTGCAGGGTGCAGCACTGAATTGGGGCTGGAAAGAGAATCCAAACTCTTTTGCTTCGACGTTGCTGGTTCCAACACAGGCCAGAGCAGTAGCACCCAACACAGAGCCACAGCTCTTCAGTAGCCACTATGAAAGGAACTGGCCCAGTTCCTAGTGGGCAGGAGCCCCTGCTGTAACTAGCAGGCCTGAATGTGTTATGGTTGCCCGTCAGCCTGAAGTCCTAGCAATCCATCAGTATGCTGGAGGCGGTAGGGAAGCTCACTGGCACATCTTCTGATGGACAACACAGGACTCTTTAAGCTGAGGAACAGCCATAAAAGGTATAACCTGCACAGAGACATTAAACACACAGCTGTGCTCTTTCAGTAATGATCTCCCACTCCTTCTGGGCCACAGTCCTAACCACTCCTTGTACCCAAGAGGCTTCTTCTTGCCTGGCTGTAGCTGGGTTTATGGGTCTCCTCCACATCCACAAACACTGAAGGAGTTTGCTCATCTACCCCTTCCCTTGATCCTATAACCCAGGCATTATTAACCTGGACTGATTCCAGGTGGTACCTTTAAGAAGAAGGCTCTTCCAAAGTGTTGAACAAGGGCATGGACAACCTAATTACAGCAGGATAAAAGGAGGTGGAAGCTAACCATGTGTCAGCTAGGGTGAGGCCCCATGCACATGCTCTCAACTTGCAGTAAGCAGAAGCTAAATGGAAGCAGTTTAGCCACTCAATGAAACAGAGCTAAGTTGTCCCAGGTTAGCCTCCACTTACCCTTGGTTGAAAGCAGACACATGGACTGCTATTGTGGGAATAGCTGACACACGCTAGGTTCCCTTTCCCTTTTAATTTGTCCACTTGTCCATAGTTTGGACAGAGCCAATACAGTCGAGACTTTTGAATTCGATTCCATCCCTCTATCCCGTTGCATAGAACGGATGCACCAACATTCACGGAGGGACGTACACCACGATCTTGAAGGTGCTCAGGATCTAGGAGGAGGCCTGAGAGCCTGCAAGTCAGATGGTAATTCCTTGTGGCTTGAAAGAGTCACCTGGCAGCGCATTTCCTTCCTGCAAAATCCAGGCTTCTCTGCTCTACGCCCTTCGAAGCCCCCCTACTGTTAGTTCAAATTGAAAGCCAACAGGTCACAGACAGCACTAAGCACCAAGAACAACACAGGCCAAATTTCACCAGTGCAGACACCTACACCCATATTTCTGACCATATACATGGTCAATTTTACAATCAGAGTCAATGGCAACTGCCACTGCTCAGATCCTCTGAGAAATCACACTAGTTACTTAGGGGTATCAACGGGGACTTGTGTTCAACTTTGGCCCCCCTTTCCAAATATGGTTGCCTAAGGACTCTGAAAGAACAATTAAATGAAGAACATCT
>NW_005843298.1:80432-82465 GCF_000455745.1 Alligator sinensis
GCTGATGAACAGGGAAGGAGGAGGTCTCTCTGCCTGGGGTTGGAATGGACATGGATAAAAGCATGGACACTGAGCTACGGCTACACATCAGACTGGGATAAATCACGCTCCGGCAGCAAAGGGGTTCTTGGGGCGGCAAGGCGGACGCTTTCATTCAATGCATGTTCTAGGAACAAGAACGCCCTTCTCATTCAAAGCTGCTCGTGACAACCATCCTCTCACCCAAGTCCCCCAACAAGGCTGAAGGGAGAGGATGCAGCAAGTTTTGGCTATACTCAATACCCCTACAAAGGAAGTTCTCCTTAAGGCAGGGAGAAGTCAGGGTCCCATTTTTGAGAATGAAGGATGCAACCATCAAGGAGGAGGGGAAAGCAGTTCCAACACAGACAGCTTTGTAACATAGCAAACGGTTTAAATTCAAGGCTTAACTAATCTGCACTCTCTTAGAGTATGAATCTTGTTAGAAACTAAAGCATCCAGCCAGCTGGAGGGACAAGATGATGTTTTGTAGATGAACCCCCATAACTATGGAGAAAAGGCAGACCTCCCAAGAAGAGCCCATCTCCCATCATCAGTCCCACTTTCCATGTTGGTTTTACCCCTTAAGATTGCCTGCAAGTCGCATGCAGCAGTGTAGGCCTTGCTAGAGCAGTGATCAGTATATATACTGCCCACATAAAGGCTCTGACCAACATAGGGCTAGCTGGAGCCGTGACTGATACACAAACTGCTTACACAAGCTTAAGCTGGAAAATACGTGCGTGGTTCAGGCGTAGATTCATCACAAGGTTAACTGATGAAGCTGGTGCAGATGGTCTAAAATACATGCAATAACAATGGGATGTACAGACAAGAGGATGATTCATCCAGGGAGTAGAAAGGTCTCGTAATAGATCTTATTAAGTACAAGGAGCAGGCCGTGTATAATGTAAATGGGATTTGTTGAGAGTAACGTACAAAGGCACACTACAAACCCTTGCAATTTTGTACGTGGCCCAGGGGACACATGCTGGGAGTCGTGCCTCTGCTTTCCTGCAAGCACCCAAGGCTAACCCATTCACCATGGGCAATCTTGTGGTTGCGCCAGAGGAGAAAGCAGACGTCTTTAACAAATTCTTCACCTCTGTTTTCTTGTGCAGAGACCAGGACTCCCCCGCCGTGATTCAAGACGGACTCGAGGGGAATGCCTCCAGACCTAAGGCTGAGGAGGACCGGGTTAGAGTGCTTCTGGAGGGGCTGGACATGTTCAAATCAGCAGGTCCAGATGCTCTCCACCCCAGGGTGTTGCGGGAGCTAGCAGTGGTTATTGCAGGGCCCTTGGCACAGCTTTACGAGCGCTCGTGGTGCTCGGGCCAAGCACCAGATGATTGGAAGATAGCCAATGTGGTCCCCATCTTTAAGAAAGGGAGGAGGGAGGACCCGGGCAACTATAGGCCTGTCAGTCTTACCTCAATCCTGGGGAAGCTCTTTGAGAAGATCATCAAGGAGCACATCTGTGATGGGCCGGCATTGGAGATGATGCTCAAGGGCAACCAGAATGGATTCATCAGGGGCAGGTCATGTCAGAACAACCTGATTGTCTTTTACGATCAGGTCACAAAAGCATTGGATGCAGGTGTCGCCGTGGATGTAGTCTTTCTGGACTTCAGCAAGGCCTTTGACACTGTCCCACCCCATCCTCATTAAAAAACTAGGTGACTGTGGCTTCGATGCCTACACAGTCAGATGGATTGTAAATTGGCTGAAGGGTCGTACTTAGAGGGTGGTGGTGGACGGGTCATATTCGATCTGGGGGGAAGTGGGCAGCGGAGTCCCCCAGGGCTCGGTCCTTGGGTCCGCACTGTTCAATGTCTTTATCAACGATTTGGACGATGGGGTGAAAAGCAACCTGTTTAAATTTGCTGACAATACCAAAATTTGGGGTGAGGTGGGCACATTAGCAGGGAGGGAAAGACTGCAGAAAGACCTGGATAGGTCGCAGGGGTGGGCTAACAGAAACAGGATGCGTTTCAATACTGACAAGTGCAGGGTGC
>NW_005843298.1:82923-84002 GCF_000455745.1 Alligator sinensis
GCTCCTACCCTGGGGGTCTTTAAGAAGCGGCTCGATGCCTACCTGGCTGGGGCCATTTGAGCCCAGTTTTCCTCCTGCCCAGGCAGGGGGTCAGACCTGAAGATCTACAAGGTCCCTTCCGACCCGACTTCTAGGATTCTACGATTAGTGTTTGCTACATGCCTGGGCAGGATAAATCTAGCCAATGCCAACTTATATCATTTTCAAGGGTTAGTCATATTCAGACTGGCCAGGGTCACTCGGGGAAGAGAGTCAGCACTAGGGGCATCTCAAACGAATTTACAAAGCAGTGACACAGTGGCTAGCAAGAGGTAACTTCTGACAGCCTACATAGTTATCCGAAGAATGGATTTTCAAGTAGGACAGTCACCTGATTTCTGCTATATTCAATGGGAAGTCACTAATCCAGCTGGATTTTAGCTGCTCTAGGAACAGAGGGACCTGCAAGCTCAATGCTGATATGTTCCAAGCAGGGTTAGCAACTGACTGGTCAATTGACTGCATCTCTTTTGATCAGACAAAACGTATAGCAATTTTACAAAAAAAAAAAACCTTACCTTTTTTTGTAGTTTATGTGACAGAAATAAGATTTTTTATTTGTTTCTTAATAGAAAATTTGTGCTTTTTCTGTGCATTATTTGGACCTATTGACAATGTTTTACTGGTCAATTGACCAAACTTTATTTGACCAGTCAAACACTCAACCCTAGTTCCAAGCCATCAGCCTTCACTTGCCTCTGAGATGTGTCTTTATGTCTTGCCCCCACTCCCCTTCTTCTGCCTACTGCTGACAAAGGCAACAGACGCTGAAGGGCATCTTTGTAATGGGAAGCGATCTCAGACACAGCAGGATGCTAGAGAAAAAACACAGCCATGTGTGTCCACAGTCCTTTCCTGTCTTCTGCAGCAAGTGCTGAGGCCCACGCCAGGGCAGACCGGGTGCAGGGCAGGTTGCTATCTTTCCCGATCAGCTCCCATTGTGGCTATGCATAATGCCTGTGTTTATGGTCAAAACAGAGAGACCCTGGGCCAGGCGGACTCCGGCTGGGCTGGACCCCAAGGAGCAGCGCCTGCAGCCG
>NW_005843298.1:84033-91952 GCF_000455745.1 Alligator sinensis
CCGCTGCGCCATCTGCGACCGCGCTCTGAATGCTCTCTCTGGATGGGTGATCAGAGCTGCAGGCACTGGAGCAAGGGCTCCGAGTTGGAGCTGAACTGGGCCCCAAATCTACATTACACATCTGAGTCTTTACGGGCCGACTCCATCCTAGAGCTCTTGATACGACACATGCACAACTCTGTCACCCATCACTTACAGGCAGCCAGTACCTGCCACCATAGCGCTATGCTGACACAATGGTTCACTAACGACCTAAAGGACAAGCCCAGCATCAAACTCTCACTTTCCGTCTCTCCAGCCCTCTGAAGGTGCTTTGCACAGAGCTCATTTCCCAGTTCCTTTCCTCTGCTTCATCAGCTTCCCCTATTTTTTGCCTGGATCTTTTGCTGCCATCCCGCTTCCCTAAACCATCTCAAAACATGGGATACGGTTAGTGTCAACCCCTCCCCCCAAAAAAACTGGCAGAAAGATTCCAGAGCAGGGCAAGAAAACACAGTCTGTGAAATATTTAAGCTTCAGAAAAGATAAACCCAAATCAATTCAGCTTGGCAATGCCCCATAAGCCCCCTAAGGCTTGTTAATTTGGGCTATGGGGTTTTTATGAATAAACAACAACAGGTGACATTTATTTAGAACCTTTCTTTTGGAGCTAGAGATAATTTATAAAATAATAACCCTCGCTAGGTTAATTGAGACTTGGAAAAATCGACTGACTTTGCCTGTGGAACACAGCAGCTTAGCAAATGAGCCACAAACAAGACTCATTAATGCTCCCCACACCAGCAGCTATCAAACTCTGCTGGCCCATGGGCACTAAGGCTAAGCAAGGACTAGCCAGTGGAAAACAGGAGTGTTAGAAGGGTTGCCAGCAGATCAAGGGCAGTGATTCTTCCCCTCTATGCAGCACTGGGGAGGCCACAACTGGAGTCCTGTGTCCGGTGGTGGGCCCCCCACTACAGAAAGGATGTGGACACGTTGGAGAGAGTCCAATGGAGGGCAACGAAATTGGTTGTGGGGCTGGGGGACAGGAGTGGTGAGGAGAGGGTGAGGGAACTGGGCTGATTTAGTCTGGAGAAAAGAAGACCGAGGGGGGAATGAAGAGCAGCCTTTGAAGCCTGAAGGGTGGTTGCAAAAAGGATGGAACGGGACTGTTCTCAGTGGCGGCAGATGACAGAACAAGGAACAATGGGCCCAAGTTGCAGCAAGGGAAATTTAGGCTGGGGATTAGGAAAAAACTTATCACGAGGAGGTTAGTAAAGCACTGGAACAGGTTACCCAGAGAGGTGCGCATCTCTATCCTTGGAGATTTTGAAGACCTGGGTAGACAAAGCTGTCACAACCCAAAGGGTGTGATTTTTATTTGTGTGTGCTTCGGCACTGCTAAATTGTTCCCGCTAAATTGCAGCTTCCTTGCACGGTGGAGTTTTCTGCTGCAAAAGAGAACCCCGGTGCAAGGGAGAATTTCCCGCCAATTTGAAGCTTTCTTTGCAGGGTGCATTTCTTTGTTGCAGCACAGAAATGCTCGTTGCAAAGATTTCCCGCCCAAGTTGGAGGACTCCACGAACAAGGGAGGAGGAGACTTCACGCTGCGTGAAGATCTCTAAGCGCTGCGGATCCTTACGGACCCAGTGCATTTCAAGTAGGCAACAGAGGTCTGATCGACCTCTAGCCTCTCCCCGTCGCCGATAGATTCCCGGACGTATCCCTTCCCGCGCGCAAACGAACTGGACCCACGGAGCCTAGCAAACTTCGTGTGAGTCCTTGCCGGACGACTCCAGAGCTCTTCTACCCGGGTTCGAGTCCTGCAGGTTTACTTTCCCGTCGCCAAAACCCTTTGCGACGTACCCTCGTATTTTCATCTTCCCGTCGCCAGAACCCTATGCGACGTACCCTCGTGCCCTGCAGGTTCGAGTTGTGTTTTCTTTTCTGTCTGTAACCGCAACTCAAGCAAGCTTTCCAGCCTGCACCGCTGCCATCTCGGTGTAAGTAAACAATCTTTAAAACTACCGCTACGCGTCTGTGCCTAATTCCAGCTCGAAGGCCTTCCCTCTCCGACCCGGCGTGCCCGAGCTGCTGGCCACAGCCCGCGTGCAGCGCGAAAAGGGCTCGGGTCGCTCCCGGCCCGCACAAAAGCCATGGGTGGGATGATGTAGTTGGGGCTGGTCCTGCTTTGAGCAGGGGGCTGGACTACATGCGACTTCCTGAGGTCCCTTCAACCCTCACTTTGTATGATACTATGAACAGCACACTTGGCTCTCCCCAGCCACCTGAAGGAATGCATCTTGGCAAACCACCACATTTCTTGTGGCTGGCAGCAATATCAAAGCGTTGAACAGGCAGCATGCTGATGGCGAGTCCTTGCGTTGAGACCCCAGCCCTGCCCTAGCTGTGACAGCACCCTGCTTCCCCTCAAGATGCTCCAGTCTGCTTTCAAACCTCTTGCCATGCAGCTTTGGATGTAACTGTTCTCGCAAGCTCAACATCCTTCCTTCTACTCTGTGCCACTAGCACGGAGTGCCTCCTGCTGGCAGAGGGTACGGGAAGGGAAAGCAATGTGATGGAGCTGCATTGAGAAAGCATTTGAAGAAGTTATGCAACGGGTGAAACAGCAAAAGGCTTTTCCTAGAACACAGTCTCTGGAAATTCAATTGATGCTGTTCCCAGTCCTACTGCATCATCGTTCAATGACCTCAGATCCCCATCACCCAAGTCAAGCCTTTTACCATGGATCCCTCTCACATACGGAGAGGGTGCTGGGGTATCCACCTGAGCCTCTGATGCTGAAACGGATCTGGGGGCTTTCCACATCAGAGCCTGAAGCCTCCTTGACCCCTTGAATCCCATGTGCTCCAAGCTGGTACAGAGAATCAGTGGAGCTGCATCCAGCGGCATGGCGGGCACTGACATTTCCTTTCGGAGAAGCCCTGCAAGACGCCAAGCATCTTAACAGATCTGCCAGACAACTGAACTTTATGTTCAGGGCACTCCAGCCTATCATTAATATTTCCCCTGCCTGATTTAATGATATGACAATCGATAGAGCGACGACCACTGCTCAGATTCTAGACAGTCAAATGTATTTACCAGCAGGGGCATCTCTTTTTTAATTAAATAAAACCCTCTGATCAATGTTTGGGATGTTTATCCACTTTTTAACCAAATCAGATCCAAGCTACTCGCTATTAACAGCCTCTCTCTCTCACACCCACACATTTCTAACAATTTGCACGCCATTAAAGACTTAAAAACCTTGACTCCCTAGTACCCAGCATAGCGAAGGACAGTGCCAATGCAAAACGCTCTGCAGAAGGAAGTTACAGCTCAGATCGAGTGGAGCTTTGCAATGGGTTTCAGAAGAACCTCGAGGTTACTAAAGGCTTTCAGGGGCACCATGATGGTTGGATTCTGCTTCCCCAAACCAGGCTGGACCGAGTCTCTTGGAAGATTTCCAGGGGTTTGGGTCCCTTGAAAACACACCCTTCCACACTGGATTTGGGCACTGCTGGTTCCAGCTGCAGCAGAAATCCAGTCTCAATGGTAACAGCAGAAGTAACTTAGCAGAGATCGTTCCCTTCCATTAAACAGAAGTACTTAGGCATGCGAGTCTAAAGTCAGGCGGAAGGCGGCAGGGTAGATTTACACCTTATGGACTAAACTAAATCAGGGAAGCGTAGTGCGAGCTTTCGTGAGCCCGATCTCACTTCATCAGCTGCTGTGAAAGGGAGGGTTCAGAGAGCCAGAGGATGGATGGACAGACATGCACCCTGTGCTTTGTGAGCAGGCTCTACTTTGCCGTGTAGCAAACAAGACCTAAAACTCTGACACTTTGATCCATCCAGAAGTGAAAGAGGTCCCGGCTTTCCTGTCACCAACTATCTCCTGTTCCTTCTCCCCCCAGCTGCCCCGAGACAGATGTGGCTTCTATTCATCCCTCCTATCCCATGAGTTCTGGGTGAGTAACTCAGTGACACTGCAACTCAAAGCCTGAGCCCAGAGGGCATGTTTGAGTTTGTGCTCAGTGCTGGGAGCAGGCGCGGCTCGCTCTCCTGACAGGTGGAGGAAGAGGAAACTGGAAACTTGAACTTTGGCGACGAACAATAGCTTCTGTTTCTCTCAGTGGCTTTAACATCTCTCTGCCCCCACGTCCCAATATGTTACTGTTTAACTGCATGGGTGGCTGACACTAAGAAGTGCTCGCTCTCTGGGGACTGGCTGCTTTAACTGCAGAGAGAGAAAAGAAAGACTATCTTTTACCATGAAAGCATAAGCTCCTGTCTAAACTCTGGTGAAAGAGTCCGTCTGTCCAACAGGTCTCCTCAAGCCATTGCAAAAGCCTTTGATCAGGCTCTCTTCCTCCTAGAGATTGAAAGATGAAAGAATGCTTTGGCTTAATGTCTCAAAGCTGATCATTAGCGTCTTGGTAGAGCACAACCACACAGAAGGCTGTCCAGAAACATTATACACTCAATGCAGACAGTTGGACACAGCACAGGGAAAAAGGATGTGCAAAGGCAAGGGAAGGGACAAGTTTTCAATTATGGTTTGAATGGGAGAAGGGAAGGCAGGCAGTTGCAGAAGAGGGTGAGGTGAGAGCATCTGATGTGATAAACCATGGACAGGAGCATCACCAAAGAGGGTGTGTAGAACAGGGAGAAAGAGAAAATCAGAAGAGCCTGAGGGGGTTAAAAGGCAGGTAAGTCTCAGTTAGGTCTCAAAGTGGTCAGGATGCCAGTGGTGCTGGCTAAAGAAGTGGTGACATGAAGTGTAAAGTGAGATCACATCTGATCACACGTGGTGCAGAGAGCTGGACCAGAGCAAAGGGACTCTGGACAGCCCCAAAAAACAGACTCCCTCCAGAACAATACAATGGGCAGATCTTATCTGCCGGCAACCCCAAGAGCTTTGCAAAGCTCTGTGATTGTCAGCAGCCAGGCCCTGCAAATGCAGAAGCTGCCCAAGCTGAATAAAACGTGTTCAGCCTCATTAGAACCTGCTCAGAGACAGAGAGAGAGACAGAGTTACTTCTCAGCTGCTCTCGGGGAGAGAAAGGAGGCCTTCAAGTTCAACTCTGAAAGCCACAAGAGAAAGGCTGCAGGAAGCTCGGTCCAACAGCTCATTATGGAGTCACAGTCACAATCTCAGGAGATTTTATGGTCATGTTGGCAAGGGCGACCATGGAAACAACAACACTGAGCCAGGAAAGCATTAGCAACACGCTCCTGAGACTCCAGCGAGTCGGCAGTGACAACACACTGTCAAAGCTGCACAATTACCCACTTCTTAAGCAAGGCAGCTGATGCTGACGAAGAACG
The DNA here is from genome assembly GCF_000455745.1 of Alligator sinensis. Taxonomy (NCBI): domain Eukaryota; kingdom Metazoa; phylum Chordata; order Crocodylia; family Alligatoridae; genus Alligator; species Alligator sinensis. Next base: position 89,346 of record NW_005843298.1, read on the forward strand.
GTTTGAACCCACCTAACAGAGAGCACCTTGTGGGACCCAGTGCAGGAAAGTACTGCGCACACAACACCTTTCTGGTATTTCACTCCCATCCCAAGGGAACAAGGGCTATGGTAGGTATAAAGGAAGGTATGGGACAGGGGCGTGGGCTGAAACATTATGTCAGAACTGCTGCTCAAGTCAGGTAGTGAAGAATCTGGCCCAGGCAGGGTTGCAAAACTTATTTCAGAAAGAAAAAAAAACTACTGATTTACATGACTGGTGAGGAGAGGCTGAGTGGCTTGGGCTTATTTAGACTGCAGAAGAGAAGACTGAGGGGGATTGAATAGCAGCCTTCACCTCCCTGCAGGGGGGTTGCAAAGAGGATGGAGCTGGGCTGTTCTCAGTGGGGGCAGATGACAGGACAAGGAGCAATGGGCTCAAGCTGCAGCTGCAGAAGTTGAGGTTATATATGAGGAAAAACTCTCTCACACGAAGGGTAGTGAAGCACTGGAACAAGTTACCCAAAGAGATGTTGGAGTCTCCATCCCTGGAGGTTTTTAAGGCCCAGCTCGACAAAGCCCTGGATGGGATGATGTAGTTGGGGCCGGTCCTGCTTTAAGCAGGGCATTGTACTAGATGCGACTCCTGAGGTCCCTTCCAGCGCTCATGTTCTATGACTCTATTTCATTTCCATGTGAATTACCTTGGACATAAAAGACAAAAGTGAGAGTAATGCAGAAACAGCAGCAGAATTTGTTCCAAACAGAAAACAGCTCCAAGGTTTAGCTGGATCTCACCGGGGTCTTTAAAAGCCAATTCAAATGGTCCAAACAATTTAAACCAGACGTTGACGCAGAACAGCAGCCAGGCCCCAGAGCACACCCTTGCTCCAAGGCTGCTCCTTCCACCCATATACCCTCCACAACTGAGCTGCTGCACTTAAGATTCCTTGGCTGCAGATTTTTCTGCATCCAGTCAGTGTAGAGTACCATCACAGCCAGTCACAACCATCTCCAAGACAGTGAAACAGCCCAGACCCTGCAGATCCCATCTGGGTCTCACTGGAAGAATTGCCTACTGGGACCTGTAGCCGGTCAAGACCATTGCAGTACCACAATGCAGGGTGCCGGCAGTTAGGTGCAGCCCTAGTCTTGACTGGACCTAATTGGCTGGAAAGGATTTTCTGTCTGCTATTTGTTTTGCTGGCACTGCCTGGGAGCCCAGTCACAGAACAGTACCCTGCTGTGCCAGGTACCTGGGATAAAAAGTCCCTGCTTTACAGTCTTGAAGACAAGACAGCAGGTGGATACAGAAAGAAGAGCGTGAGAAAACCAGAACACTTGCCCAGCTCAGCAGTTTAACAAAACAGGAAGGAATGGCAGCAACTCAAGCAGCAAGGCAGCCCTTACTGAAAATCCACCCAGGGGACTGGATCCACTGAGAATGACCCTCCTGCAAACGGAAAGGTTAGATCCCTCCAAAGGAAAGCCAGCTGGCGGCATACCTCTGGATCTGATTAACGTGCCAATTCCAGGGACTGCTCATCATTTTGAACGGGCATGGCAACAGCCCGCTGACACACGTCATGTTTCTGAGTCATCCGCGTGCAGTGCTTATAAGAATATGGCTCTGTCATATTTATTTGACTAAGGTGCTCTGCTGCCCGCCCATATATTTGCAGGTGGTTTATTGAAAAGCAAGACTGCAATGTTGCAAATCAATATTATAAAAACCTGGGGGGGGGTCACAGTATGATTTCTAGTCTCCCGATTCCCTTTCCCCTCTGACACAATGCCCTATGTTGTGTACAAGAAGGTATATGATGCCCTGAGCTATCCTGTCCAGCACAACAGCCTTCTTGGCAGGTACAGTCAAAAAGCAGAAGGGACCTATAGTTTCCCTGTAAGCTCCCAGGGAAACCAGGTCAGTCCAAAAGAAAGGGGGGTGGAGGGGTTCTTTTGCTTTTAAGGAAACCGCCCCCCCAAAACCAGCACTTAGATGAATATATTGGCCTGCACTTGCTCTCTTGGCAGGGGACGGGACCTGACAACAAGTCAGAACCGCCTCCCGAACTAGAATCACCCACTGCCTCCGAGAGTACTAACCCCAACCTCTCCTTCTCCTGCTTCAAGCCCACTGCCCCCACTGCAGTCCTCACCCAACCCTGGAGGACCAGGGCAGCCCCTACAATACCAGCACTGCCAGCTACAGCATCTGCAGCCTGCTGCTGCCTGCACCCTACTCCCCTTTCCATCACCCCCACTTTCCACTTACTCCACCAGCTCCCTGCAGTCCCTTCGTAGCATCTGATGAAGTAGACTGTTGCTGGTGAAAGCCTACAGCCTTCTGATTTAGTTAGTCTGCAAGTTGCAACCCCACCCTGCCTTCCACCAGCTCCTCAGCCATAGCAGGGTTCAATCCAAGGCTATCCTTCTTGCCTGTAAAGTCCTCTGATGTTCTCAGAGTCCATTGAGATGCACCCTCTGCTCACTTAGGGCTGAGCTCCTCTGTCCCTCCGAATGAGCTGGCTGCCACTGGTGACTGCTCATGCCTGACAATGGTGAAGGGTGACAGGGAGCGCCACTTTCTTCTAGCACTGAACGAGGAACTCTGGTAGAACCAGGAATG
>NW_005843298.1:91983-100239 GCF_000455745.1 Alligator sinensis
CGCATTATCCTTCAAGACGCTGCCCCCCTCAGTCTCGGAGAAGGCTGGGCCCACAACTCTCCACTGGGAACTGGCTTTTGGCTCCAGTTTTATGGGCATGACCCTCATTCCTTTGTAAAGTGTGTCACCCAGAACAGGTTTCTGGTATTCCTACCCAAATTTCATTTCAAACAGCTGTCTCGGTGTCGTCTGCCCCATGGAACGCCTTCACCCCTGCCTCGCTGTGCTGGTAGAAGAAGAGTTTCACAGTAGTTAGGGGTCAGAAGGGACCCGAATAGATCATCTAGTCTGACCCCCTCCACTGGCCGGAGCACACACTGGGATCACACAACCCCAGACAGGTGCTCCTCCAACCTCTTTTTGAATTTACCCAAGGTAGGAGCGAGGACCACTACCCTAAGAAGTTGGTTCCAGATCCTGGCTACCTTGACAGTGAAATAGTGCCTCCTAATCTCTAACCTGAACCTATTCTCCAGCAGCTTCTGGCCACTGTTCCTCGTCACCCCAGGTGCTGCTGGGGGCAATAGGACCCTTCCTATTTGCTGCTGATCTCCCCTAACGAGTTTGTAGGCAGCCACCAAATCCCCCTTCAGCCTCCGCTTGCTTATGTACGTGTATATTTAATAGTTGGCGTTTTTAATTAACATTCCCTGTGAAATATCTCCAAGTACATTCTCAAATATCCACTAGAGTAGCTGTGGGGGTGGGTGGGTTGTTTTTTTTTTCCTCCTCTCAGATCCCTTGGATGCAGTACTCCATTTGAGGCTGAGGCTGGATCAATGTCATGTAGAAGGGGAGGATCACCTCTCTGGACTGGCTTGAGATGCATCTTTGGATGCACGACAAGGTGCGGTTGGCCTTCCTGGCTGCGGTCTGGCATTGGCGGCTCATGTTCATCTTGGAGTCAATAATGACTCCAAGATCCCTTTCCACCTCTGTGCTCTCAAGGGCGGGGCGCCCCAGCTTGTATGTGTGCTGTGGATTCCTCCTCCTCAGGTGCAGCACCCTGAATTTATCTACGTTGAAGGCCATCCTATTACCATCCGCCCACTTCTGTAGTCTGTCTAAGTCTAATTGCAGCCTCTCTCTCCCTTCGAGTGTGCCTACCTCTCCCCACATCTTGGTGTCATCGGAAAACTTGGACAACGTGTTTTCCACCCCCTCGTCCAAGTCACCGATGAAGATGTTGAACAGCACGGGTCCAAGGACTGAGCCCTGGGGGACCCCACTGCTCACATCCCGCCAGGTCGAGTACGACCAGTCCACCACCACTTTCTGGGTGCTCCCCCTCAGCCAATTTTTGACCCATCCAACTGTGAGGGCATCAATGCCACAGTCGCTCAGTTTATTAATGAGAATGGGGTGAGAGACAGTGTCAAAGGCCTTCTTAAAGTCCAGAAAGACTACGTCCATAGCGACACCATCATCCAGGGATTTAGTTACCTGGTCATAAAAGTTCAACCCTGAAAAGCGCTGAGTGATGCTGTTTGGGTGGAATACAGAATATAAAAGATGTGGTGAAGCTGGGAAGCTGTTCTTCCCCACTTGAGCAAGGAACAAAACACCCAGCAGCAGTTTGCACTAGAGAACACGGGCCACTGAATTACTAACATCTGGGAGCTTCTTCCTCGGCCTCTGAGCTGGAAGGACAGAGGCGAGTAAGGCAAGCAGACATTTCATAATCCAGGTGCTGACCTGTCTCTGGTCCATTTTACTGCCACTGCTTAATGAGCCAGGTGGCAGGCCAGCCAGTCTTACCCCATGCCCCTGTCCCTGCCAGGGTTTTCAGTGCACCCTGGGCCTCAGGTTGAAGGGCGCCAGAATCTGAAATTAAGCTGAACCCCCTTGCAGTGCCATCTGCCTCCCTACTGTCCACCCTGCCATGGGAGTCAGACGGGTTTCCAGAAGCAAGGGCAGCCAGCAGCACTGAGCACACAGGATGAAGCGGGGAGCAGGCAGGGACGGCACTGCGCCCTGCTGGCAGGACTCAGAATTGCTCTGCAATGTGTCACAAGCGCTATACTGCTATCCACCAACAGGGAGTTCTCGGCTCTGGGGGAACAGGCCTGCATGCCAGCTCTGCTTGTGCCTTCGCTGCACCGTGCAGTCCAACAGCAACCATGAAGTTCGTGTGTTGTTATAGTTATGCCTCAAAATGCTGGGTGAGGCTGGCTGCAAGGAGGGGGTGGTATTGCTTTCGTAATGCAGTGCGACTTCTGACCATCCCGGGGCACTGCGGCCGTGGTTTTTGTTGCTAGACAGATCCAAGAAAAATGTCAGGAGCAAAATCAAGAACTGTTCCTCACCTTCACTGACCTGACCAAGGTCAATCGTGAAGCTCTGTGGACCATACTCCAATGTCTTGGCTGCCTGCTGAAGTTTGTCACCGTGCTGAGGCTCCTGCATAATGATATGACCGCCACCGTCCTGAGTGGAAGATCTGAAACTGATGCTTTCCATATCTGGACCGGGGTCAAACAAGGTTGCGTGATTGCTCCCACCCTGTTCACCATCTATCTGACCATCATCATCCACCTTATCCGAGATGATCTACCATCCGGTGTCAGTATCCAGTATTGACTGGACAGGAAGCTTTTCAATCTTGGGCGCTTCCGGGCAAAAACAAAACTCACCACCAAGGACATCCACGACCTTCAGTTCAGACGATTGCTGCGTGATGACTCTCTGCACAGGATGCGCAAGCAACCTTAGATCTCTTCAATGCTTCGTATAAGAGACTTGGCTTGTCCTTGACGTCGCCAAGACAAAGGTTCTCCACCAACCCTCCCCAGGCCAGCTTAACATCCCTCGCGCTATCTACGTAGACAGGGAGGCTCTGGAGCATGTGGAGCACCTTCTGTATCTCAGCAGCCACCTCTCTCAATGGGCTACCATCAATGAAGAAGTCCAGCAACTGCGCCAGTGCCGCCTTCAAGCTGCGACAACGTGTCTTCGAAAATAGAGACCTTTGGAAGTCAACGAAGGTCCTGGCTTAAAAGACTGTTGTGTCGACCACCCTCTACTGCAGTGAAACCTGAACCACCTACCGACGCCATGTTAAAGACCCTCAAAAGCTTTAATGGTGCTTGCATTGAATCCTTGGGATCAAATGGAAGGACTTCCAGACCAGTGTGAGTGTCCTCCGTGAAGCGGCATCCACCAGCGTCGAAGCCTTGCTCTTGAGAAATCAACTCCGATAGACGGGCCACTGCATCCGGATGTCCGAGAACCGCCTCCCTCGCCAGATTCTCTTTTCCCAGCTCTCAGTTGGCCAATGCTCAAAGGGTGGCCAAAGGAAACAGCACAAAGACACACTCAAGGTTGCCCTCAAGCACGGAGGCATCGACACCAACGGCTGGGTGGAGCCAGCTGCTGACCATTTGGTGTGGCGCCACCTGGCCCAGCAAGGTACGCATCACTTCAAATCCCAATGACTCGATACTGAGGCGGAACGGCAGCGGCGGTGAAGACCAACCTGGGGCTGCGAATCCCACTCCCCCAAGCGACAACATGCTCCCACTGCCGAATGTGCGTATCCAAAATCGAGTTCCTCAGTCACCTGAGGACCCATCAAGCCTGACAGATGTCATCCTTGACTTTGAGGGACTGCCAACGAGTCCAGCAGCAACCATGAAGCTCATGTGTTGTTGCAGTTATGCCTCAAAACACTGGGTGAGGCTGGCTGCGAAGGGAGGGGCGGGGGTTATAGCTTTTGTAATCCAGAGGGGGTGTCTGGAGGGGAGGCAGTCACCAACAGGCCTCAGAGAGCAGGGAATGGGGGAGCAGGGCGCTGGGAGGGCATGAGAGGCATGGAGCTTCAAGCTCAGAGTGCACACTGAGGAAGGAAGGTGAGTGAGGAACATAAAAGAAGTGGACAAGGGGACAGCTTGCAAGGTAAGGGAAAGGGGCCAGACCCCAGGGAGGGACAGGAGGGGTCAAGTCCTAAGCCCTAGGCAGAGGCAGCTAGCATGCAATGCTGTCCCCCAGGCCAAGCTCCCAAACCTGTCATTACTGATGGCATGGCACCTGGGCCAGTGAGCTGCCCACTTACATCCACCTCTCCCCTAAAGTCAGGCCTGCTCTCAGGCCTTGGTGCACCAGAGCTGGGCTGCCTCCTCCAGGGTCCTGCAGAAGGGAAGGGGGTACTCCTCTGACTGTGGGCTGCACAGCCCCCACCACTCCCTTGCTCCAGGAAGAAAGCAGAAGCGGCAGCTCACAGCAGAGGGGACCTCGCTTCCTGCATGCTGGGTGAAGGAGGCTCAGTGGATGGTAGGAGCTGGAAAGCAAATGGCTCTCTTTCTCCCAACACTTCTCGGTCATCCTGAATTTCCCACCCTGTGGCAGGTTGAAGCAGAAGTCTTTGGAGGCTTTTGGACAAGGAGAAAGAGTGAGACAAAGGCCCCAGCAGGAAGGACACCTGCCTGGAGTGTGGAAGAACCACATTCAAGTTCATGTCCAACTGAATCAGGGGCTTGAAGTTGGGGCTTCTACATGCTAGGGCGGTGACCCGTGTGCTGGGCTGTAGGGCCACGCTCACTCCAAGACCCCACAAGCACTTCAGCTGCTTTGCACGGACAAGCTGCCCCTTGGGATACAGGAGACGCAGGCTCAAACCCCCACTCCAAAGCCAGCTGCACTGGGTGAGAGGATGACGGAGGGAGCCCCTTCTGAACCAGACTGGGTTTCCTCCAAACCAGATAAAAAGGTGCACTGAAAAATCCCCAAACCATCCTAAAGGGGAGGTGGCAAGGGCTGCAAGATAGCTGCTCCCCCAACATGCCCCCACACCTTTCTCTCATACATACAATGCAGGAGAGCACTGGTGGAGGAACTGAAGTTGTGCTTGGTTCTGCCCAGCCAGAAGCCAGGTTTAGACAGTGCAGGCCCATCCCGGGCACTCAAGAGTGATGCTCTGGAGCGCTGTGCCCCTGGCTGGTGACGGGGAGTCCCTTTACAGGGAGGAAATGCCCTGGCTTGGTACGCTTTTTAGCTCTACTGGGAGGTGGCACCCTGATATCCTTATGTCCTCACATGGTAGCAATATAACAACGGGTCTGCCCCAGCCTTGAGGCCTCACTGGCAGGACAAGGAGGGAACGTGCTCCACTCTGCCCCAGTCTCTCTGCTCAGGTCGCCAACAGAAAGGTCAGTTCCAGGGATGGCTCATCTGCCCATGAGGAAGCATCCTAGACCCACATGCCACCTGATGGGAGTACCCACTTCTGGCAGGCTCACACCAGAGACAGGTACCAGTCCTGTGGCAAGCCAGCCAGCCCCTGCACCCGCCGAGGGAGCTGGTCCTACATACTCACAAACTCAAAGCAAGCGTCTGGAAGGAGAATCGGGCCTGGCTAGCAACAGCTTTGGGGATGACACCTGCCCAGGCAGGGACAGCAAGAGCAGATCAAGGAGCCACTGACCTCTCAACTTCGGAAATGTTGTTGATCCTGGAGGCTTCCAGCAGGGCATCTTCTAAGGAGAGACAGAGAGGAGACGAGTGAAGGCACTGGCAGGAAGGCCGCACACACGTGTGCCCCCAACAACCACAAGAACAGTGGGAATGCCCTGTACGTCATGGTACAAAGCAACCCCTGAACTACCAGGGCTCAGATGAAATTCATCCTAACCCCCCTGCTAAGGGATTCATCATGACACCTTTCTTTGGAATAGGTGGTACTGGACCCGGCTGGAGAGGGGTCTGGCTGACTCCCAGTTTAGGCACTAGGCTCTCCTACATTGGCTGCATCCTAAATCCCAAGGCTGCAGGAGTGACAGGTCCCAGCACGCAGCACTGTGCAAGGCTCTAGGACAGAGCAGAGCTGGGCAGCCCTCCTTTCCATGGGACAGGGACTGGCTGCTCCCCACAGTCTAGTCCCCACGCAGCCAACACTGGCATGACACGCCTGGAGAAGCCACCAGTAGTTCCCTCAGCAGTGAATTTTCGGGGAAGGGGCCTGCTCCTCCCGAGTGTCTGGACAGCACCTGGTATATTGCAAGCACCACTGTCTGCAAAGAATCAGGGCTGCGACAACTGGAGGCTGGCAGAGCTGCAAGGAGGAGTCCAGGAGAAGGACCTGGAGCTCCCAAATTTGCAGCAAGGCAAAAGGCAGAGGGCTGGGCCACGAGGGGGGCATAAAGCAAGAGCAACTGAGCTCTCAGGCCCCGTGCATCACCAGCACTGTGCTCTATTTCACAGCTGGCCCAAGACAGACAGCAGCAGCCAGAAGTGGAAGGGAAGCTGGTGGGCAGACCAAGAGCTCCACCTTTAGGCTAGAAAGGGGGACCACACTGCCTTGATCGTCACCCTGGAAAGCTCCTGTGTCAGCACTGTGCACACATGGCCAAAGGAAGGGACTCGGCATTGGGAAGGGAGGGGGAAAAGCTTCTGTCTCACAGAAGCTACTGCATAGCCAGACCCCCAGGGTGGGACTGTTTTACCTCAACAATGTCCTGTCAAGGAGAGCGGGTCCAGGCTGGGAACCCTGGGGCTGGCTGCCCTGCGCCCCCGAGGTAACCGCAGCCTGTGCAAACCCTGGGCGGGCCTTTCCACAGCGCGGCCACAGCAACAGGGGCTGCAAAACGAGGCTGGGATGCAGGGGGAGGGCTCACAGGCCAGAGCAGCTAGGCTGCCTCAAGTGTCCCCACCAGCGGGCAGACAGCTGGCTCGGGCTGGCCCACGCACGCAGCACAAGCCTGCGCCCCTTCCTAAGGCCCAGCAGCCTGCAGGAGATGACCCTGGCGAAAGCATCCTCTGAGCAAGGGCGGGGGAAAGGGACGAGCCAGGCACAGCAGAGGGCACAAGAACCACACAGAGGTTCAGATGCTTCCAGGGGCTTCAACCCGTGGCAAGCTCCCTGCGACATCCCCCTAGCTGGCGACGGCTGCTGGGATCTGGACACACGCATCAGGGACTCGAAGGACAGCATGTCCGTGCCCTGCTGGATGCGGTCCTCACTCCCCGACCTGGCACCAGGGGTCTGTGCCTTGGGGAAGAGGGCACCTGGCTTCTACCTGGGCCGTTATAACAGAGCAACCACTGCAAAGCCAGAGGCACCCCAAGGTCCCTAGGCTCCTGGGAGCAGGACCAGGCGGTTTGCATGCTGCCCACAGGATGGATACGCCTAGGCAGCGACAAGGCAGGACTTTCCACATTCCCCACACCTCGTGCTGGCTGACTCACCCGGCCTCACAGCCACAAAGTGCTGTCGACGGGGAAACTGAGGCACCGAGCAGCGCCGACCTGCCCACGAACACAGGGAGTGGCCCACTATGCTCCTCACGGGCAAGACACAGAGGGCAGCGTGCATTGGTGCATGCAGACAGCCCCCTGGCACACACAGCAGCAGGCTCCCGGCACCCACCTTGTCCTGTTCAGTGCCTCAGTTTCCCTCATCATCGCATCTTCCTGACTTAGCCTGCTTTGTCCACACTCTCAGGACTTTACTTCTCGTATCTCCCAAGTCCTGGTCACAACCCACCCTGCGCCACATGCTCCAAGCCTGCACCAAGCCCCCACGGACTTTCACGGGACTAGTCCTCACCCTGACACGCATAAGCACTCACAAAGCTGTGACCTGTGGTTTCAGAAAGCCACCGAGCGGAGCAGAGGAGGGTACAACGGGGCGCCAGCACAGACACCCCACATCCCATCAAGGTCTCCCAACACCACTAGCCACTGGGGCCTGTGCACAGCTCCCCTCCAAGGACCGTGCTGCACACACGGCAGCTGGGCAAACCCCTCCCTGAAGCCACCTTCCCCGACGGGCGACGGGGAAGAGCTCGCAGTCACACACAGCCGTGCCACGGGCTAGGCCAGTCCCCGCCGGAGGGCGAGCTCTGCACACGCGTGTGGCGATAGTCACCCTTGGACAGGTGCCCCCGGCCATAGCAAGACGCCACCACCACCGCTGCCAGCGCCGGGGCCGCGTGCACCCAGCTGCCCCGTGGCCTCCGCCGACCGCTGGGCCCCTCAGGTGCCGGCATCGCTGGGCTGCTGCTCCTCTGCCACGGGGCTGGCACGCGCGGACCCTGCGGTGCGAAGCTGCTGCACCCCGGCACCGGCATCACGCAGGATAACGCTGGGCTGCTGCACCCCTGCAGCGCCAGGCTCCTCCACCACGGGGATGGCTCGTCTGCATCCTGCAGCGCGAGGTCGCCGCACCCCGGCGCCCGCATCATGCAGAGTAACGCTGCGTTGCGGCACCCCGGTGCTGGCATCACGCAGGATAACGCTGGGCTGCTGCACCCCTGCAGCGCC
>NW_005843298.1:100586-116907 GCF_000455745.1 Alligator sinensis
GGGAAGGCGGCTCCCCCACTGCCATATAAGGCAGGACTACAGCTCCCAGGAGGCCTGTGCGCCTGCGCAAACAATCGGGCCCTCCTACGGGCTGGCGCCGAGGGGCATGCTGGGTGGGCAGGTGGGGAGGCCGCCGCGCGGGCTTCTGGGAGGTGTAGTCCTGCTTTCCTGCCTGCCAGGGAGTCTCCCCCCGCATGATGACATATAGCTTTGAAATGACGCAACATACTGAGTCATGCCACCACGAGACGTCACTTCCCCGTTCACACTGCATTGGGTTGGGGCAGGGGGTTGCTTCCTGAGCTCTGGGGGGTGACGGGGGGTTTGTCCCGCCTAGTGGCTCCAGCGGGGATCTGGGCAGGCGATGATTTCGGGGTGCATCGGGCACTGCCAGCTCCTGGGTGCCGTCGCAGATACCCCCACCCCACCCTAATCATCTGGCCCGGCTCGTTAGCACCAGCACAGCCTGGTTTTGCAGGTGTGCAGCGTCTCATTGGCCTGGAGGAGCTTGTGGGAACGCAGACCCGGGACTTTACGGGGTGACCTCTTCCGTCGACCCCCGTCCCCGGCTCTTCCACCCCTGGGGCTGTGCGGACAGCACCCCACCGGAGCTCTGCTGCAGCGAGCCCATGCTGCGATTTGGGCTTTGTGAGCTGCTGTCAATCCCCATGGAGTTGGCACAGGTCCCCAGGCACCGGATCTTGCTCCTGACCCACCGCCTGCAACCACCTTGGTGCGGGCTGCAAGGTAGCACGGAGCTGCCCTGCCTGGTCCGTGTGGGTGATGGAGCTGGCACGTCCGAGGGGCCGAACATGCAGCCTCCCAACCCCTGGGGCTCTGGGGAGGTGGGCGCCCCTGTCACAAAGCCTCTTGCATCACCTGGAAATAACACGTCCTTTGCAAACCGTGTGAGCCTGGCAGCAATTAAGCTGCTAATATCTGACCCTGCTGCAGCAACGATGCCTTGTCCTTGCAAAGCCTTGAGCAAACTGGGGTGTCTGCAGCAACCAGACCTGGACAGGAGAGGTTCAGGAGACCTCTGTGCCTCTTGGAGATCTCCCTGAGGCATCCTGCTTTCCTGCCAGGCTTCAGGGCGGCCCGGCTGCGAATGCTGGCTGGCCCATGATCCCCTTTCAGGGTGCATGTGAGAAAGGGAGACCCTCAGCTGAGCCTCTTTGGCAGGCAGCTGAGGTGTCAATGGCACCGTCACATGTATCTTTGCACCATGCCACTGGCTCTGGGCATGGGCAGGGGCTGGCACTAGCAGGTGCCTCTGCTATCTGAGAGATAGCAGCTATCTGGGTGCCTTGCAGTTACCGGACTGCCACATCTGTACCAGGGCTCATCATCACTGACGCCAGGGCCCACAACTGGCACTGTCCTGGCACAGACCGTCTGCGGAGGAGTGCACGGGTGATGGAGCCTGCTCCCTGCCTGGCATCCGATCTGATGAGGGATGCATCTCACACGTGCCACGGGCCGCTAGCTCTGCTCTCTGCTTACGCTCTCAGGTTCCTGCCCAGGGAGGGGACTGCCTTTCCATGGGGCACGCGGGTGGTGACGCTGTGGTCCCGGGTCCAGCCCCGGCTGTGCCTCCCCTGCAGAGCTGGGGGCTTACACACCTTCCCCCCCTGCGCAGGGTGCTGACAGCGGCAGGGTCTGTGCAGGGCAAGAGCTGGGAGGTGACTCCAGACCAGACACCTATTCATGCCAGAAACCACTGGCCATTGCACCCGGCGCTGCACAGGGGGTGGAAGCCTTCTCTTCCCCCCACGGCCTCAGCGGGGACAGGCAGGGCCTGAGGAGGTACCCACTCGCTCCCCAGCTCTGCCATGGCAAGTGGGGTGCCGGGATGCAGCGGGAAGGGGGCTGCTGGCCGCACGCTGGGATCGGCAGGTGCCGGCGGGGCAGGCTGGGAGGAAGGGGGGGCTGTCAGCCGTCTTCAGCATGAGTCAGAGCCTGGAGTGCAGAGCTGCTATTTCCCTTCCCATCTGTCTGTGTTGACGGGGACACGGGAAAACCCAGGCGCTGTCTCCACCACTCTTCCTCCCCCTGGCCGGCTGCACGCCCGGCGAGGAGCCAGGACCCTCTGCTCCGTGCTGCCACTTGTCCCCAGCCAGCAGGCTGGGCTGCACAGAGAAATGACCCAGAGAAATGTCTGTGCGATGTGCTGGGTGCTGGGCACTGTCAGCCTACATGGCACAGGGGAGAGCCGGGGTGACCAGGCGAGGAAGTATCCCAGCAGCTGGGGAACCGCGACTCTGTTCCCAGTCTGCTTCTCCGAGGGGGCACTGGGGTTCATCCCTGTGGAGTTTAGCTCATTGATGCTCTGCCGTGGCAGGGGCCGGTGCAGCCGCAGAGGATGCAGAGCCCCCGAGGGACAATCTGGTGCAGTTCGGTCCAATCCGACTCCCATCTATTACCAGCCCACTCAGATATGTTACTGTTGAGCCCGGTTCTTGGGTTGCATGTTCCAGCAATCGAAGCACCAGCCAGTGGGTCCCGGCACGGATGGATAACACCGCTGTCCCAGGCTGCTATACCGGCAGGGAGTTGATGGAGGGAGAGATGCCAGAAGATCCCTGTAGATAGGTGAAGAAGGCTTTGCCTGACTGCAACCCTGGTGATCAGGAAGGCGGCAGGCAGACCCCTTGACCCGTCTGCGTCCTGCCTCGGTGCACTGGCCAGCCCGCCTCGCAGACGGTCCCCGGGCACTGCTGGTGCCAGATGCGTCAGAGGAAGGGGAAGGGGAAACAACCGCCCCCAATCCAGGAGCTAAATTCTGCATTGGAGAAAGCCCTTTCCTGATGCAGCAGCTCTGGATGGGGGGATGGCGGCGCAGCATATGGCCCTCCCTGCCTGCATGCGTTAGAGAATAAGGCTCTCTTGTGATGCTAAAGGGACCGCTTTCATGGGGTTTCCTGGTGGCAATGATGTGCCCCTGCACAGAGAGGGCAGGGATGGGTGCAGGCCTTAGGAGCACAACTCTGGTTCTCCTGCTCCTAAATCCCGGCTGCTGGAGCTGAGAGAGGAGTCCCTGTTAGGGCCCGGCATGAGTCTGAGCAGCTCTGAGGTCTCCCAGTAGAGGGCAGTAGTCTCTCGTGTCACACACACGCACGTGCACACACACGCACACACACACACACACACTCTCTCAGACAGGTGACTGCACCCAAAAACTTGCCACGAACTTTTTTTCCAACTACTCAGTTGTTCTAATAAAAGGTATTGCATCTCCTCAAACAACCTGGACAGCCCATGTCCTTAGACCAACACGGCTACAATCAAGAACCCAGTGTCTCTCTCACAGACATCCTAGAGCCGTGGGGCTGCAAGGGACCTGCAAAGTCACACCTAGTCCAAGCCCTGTCCAAACCAACCCGGGCAAACCCATTGTCCAAGCTTTTGGCAAAAACCACTCAGTCACCCCTGGTACGGCACCAGACATCACACCTCACCCTGCCACAGGGAAAGCAGGGGGACCAAAAGATAATGAGCAGGGCACTGCCCATCACAACAGTATTTTGCCCTCTACTTTTTGCCCAAAAGCATCCCGAACACAAAGGGTTTGGGGGACCTGTCTACTCCCCTTCCTTGAAATGCAGCTAGCTCTGGGGTGGAGCAGATCAGCTGTTTATCAGTGCAGTGCAATGCAATGCTGTGCAGCAGGACAGGGAGAGTCCTGGATCCAGGGAAAGCTGCGGTGTGGAGAAAGGAGGGAAGGTGGTTGTAGGGGTTGAGAGATCTGAGGATGGGGAAACTCTCCATGCAGTGCAAAGCAGAGAAAGCCTGCTGCCACAAAGGCAGAGTGACCAGCCCGATGCTCTCCAGGGCCTCGCTCTCCAGGGCCACGTCCCCCACCAGCATCCACCGTGGCACTGCTGTGAAATCAGTCCTGACAGTCGTGGACGCAGCCCCGCTGCTGGGGTCTGCAGAGGAGGGGCTGTGCTGGGAGCCAGGGAGTGCAGTGCTGCCTCTGCCCCTCCATCTAGCATAGAGCTGAGCTTCTCTGCGGCGAGTCCCCAGCTCAGCCCACGCTCGAGCAGGGATCACGCTGCAGCGGACTGGAATAGCGGTGCGTGGGCTTTACACACAAATGCAGCTGCAAGGCGCAGGGCAGTACACAGAAGCCTGCACCTAGGTAGCTAGGGATACCCCTGTGCCTCTTGCAGAGAGGAGCCCCCAAGGCAGGCTTAGCAAACCCCATAGTATGTACAGGGGGATCTACCAGGCTCCTGAGCTTTGCTGTTTGCCCCCTCCCCTGCTCCCTTGCTGCTACATGTGTCAAGGGGGTTAAAACCCTCCAAGGCGCTGGGTGATGGCAGCAGCCCAGCTGAGGATGGGGACTGAGCTGTGCCAATGCTCCTGCTGGGACCAAACCCAGAGGGTCCTGGCTAGAGGGTCTTGCACCTCCACTCAGGCTCCGATTGATGCTGCATTTGGGGTCAGGAAGAAATTTCACCCTTGATCAGATTGGTACCGACTGGAGGGGTTTTATCTTCCTCTGTAGCGGGGGGCACAGCTCCTCCTGGGATCTCTCCAGCGTCTATTAACAACCTTTTATAGAAGCAGGACGTTGGCTGCCGCGGTCCCCCGGCTTTCCCTGCGGCAGGGTGGGGTGTGATGCCTGGTGCTGTGTCAAGGGTGACTGCAGTTTTATGAAGAATTTAGATGCTGGGTTTGTCCGGGCTGGTTTGCACAGGGCTGGTCCTGCCTCAGGCAGGGGTTGGACTAGATGTGACCTTGGCAGCTCCCTGCCAGCCCCACGTCTCTTCAACCTGACCACCTGGTAGCGTCCAATGAAGTAGGTTGTTGCCTTATGCCTCTCCGAACCAGTTAGTCCGGGGGTGGGCAAAATACGGCCTGCAGGCCTGATCTGGCCCACCAAGTGTTTCTATCCAGCCTGCAGCGAGTCCCTTAGCCCTCAGTTGGGGGCTGTAAGGAGTGGGTGGCCAGGTGGGCAGCGTCTCTATGAAGACCACCCAGGACCCCCGTGCACAGGGTGCTCTGGCCGGGTGGATGGCATAGGGCTGAGAGCAGGTGGGAAGCAGCATCCAGAAGTGAGATGGGCAAACAGGGGCTGGGAGCGTGGGGCAGTGACAGCATGGGGCAGAGCCGCAATCTGCTCCCTGCATGTCCCGATGCGTGGAGCCAGTGCCCGCGTGGGGAGCAGATCATGGCTCTGCCCTGAGCCCCGGCCCCTCATTGTCACCACCCAGCAATCCCGGCGTTGCCTGCCCGTTCCACTCCCTGATGCCGTCCCCTGCCCACCTGTGGCCCCCTCCTATCCACCCGGGCAGCGCACCCTGCCCATGTGGGTCCCATGGAGACCCTGGGGCTAGATTGGTTCAATTGGCATCTCTCTGGTCTTCCCTCCCCCAGCCCTCAACAGCTCACCAAAACTCCTTAAGGGGCCCTCTAGCCCAAATCATTGCCCACCCCTGGAAGGTGCCAGTCTGCCCTGCTTCGGTCTGAAGGAAAGTGAGTCCTCGTGACCCCCAGACTCATTGCAGCCACTTCGGTGCTTTGCATACATTTATTCAGAGCCTTGGTTTTTACAGTTTCCATTCTATAGATGGTGAAGGATGCCTCCCTCACTTTGCAGGGGATTTCCTTTTTACTTGTGTTTTGTGTCCAGTTGCGTTTGTCTGGCAAGGCGTGTTCAGTTCTACATTCAGGAGAGCAGCATTTTTACAAATTGCTTCTTCTAAGTTGAGGAGAACGTGACGTGGTGGCCAACATGCACGTTAGGTTTCCAATGGTTGTATCGTACAAAGGAGCTGTTACCGAGAACTAGACTGATGCTTTCTCTTCGTCACGTCCTTCAAGGATTCAGGACTGATAGAGCTCATCTGTTTCCACCTGCTCTGTAGTCATAAAAAACAAGCTGTTTTTTTTGGAGGGGAGGAGAGGGTTCAAGCATTCGGCTTTGCAATGAGCTAGTTATCAAACTAACCTGGCTGAGCACGCAGAGATGAACTGAAATCAAGACGATATTCCCCTCTGCATCGGCTGCAGTGGTTATCGATGTCCGAAGCTGGTGCTGAAAAAAATCTCTTGGTTCCAGGGGCTGAGCCAGTGACTTCCAATAAGGCGAGCAGGCTGCCTTCCTGTAAACCTCCAGTCTCAAACTGTGGCTCAAATAGCACTGTCGTTCCGATTAAAATGATTAGAAGAGATCGAACGTTCTCAGATGACAATGGAAGATGTTGTTTTCATTGCACCAAGCCCCACGAACTTCTCCTGGCATTTGAGACACCCATGGAACATTGCTGGTCACCACGTCCTTGAAGGGTATGGACCTAATAGGTCTGTCCTTCCATGTCTGGTCACCACATCCTTTAAGGGTTTAGATCCAGTAGGTCTGATTGTCCTTCCATGTCTGGTCATCATGTCCTTTAGGGGTTTAGACCTAGTAGATCTCTCCTTGCTCCATCTTATTAAGCTGCCTTCTGACTGTCCAATGCATCCATGACTTTAAAGTCTCTGCAGTGTGCACAATGCCCTTCATTACATTCAAGCAGCCCAGCTGGCTCTAAGTTGGGCTTTCCCAGCTATAGTTTTAGGCAGTGTCTGGTCCCACAATTGCAGCTTAGCTATTAATTGGGCTGACAATATGTGAGCGAGAGAACCTACCTCTGTCTGCCACGCTGACGGTGTAGTGGAGACTGGCGGCTGGTGGCCGAGCGGCAGCTCTCATGCTGATGCAACCAAAGGGCAGGTCTGCAGAGCTAACTATTTTTGGTTTCTTTGCAGTGCCATAAGCAATAACCAGCATTGGCACGGGGCATGTCTAAGGAACCACTGCCAAGGCAGGGAGGCGCTTGGCATACTCTTGGGCTGCCCGTGGCCCCGGCTGGCTATCGATCCTCAGGAAACTCCCCGCTCGGCTTGTCTAGTGCATCAGCCGTTCCCTCTGCCTGACATCCCCGGCCCCTGCACATCTCCAAATGCCAATTACACGCTGATCAAATGGTTCGTGCTGATGAGTCGGAGGGAAAATCATCTGGAGGATCCAATAGCCCAATTACGCCTGTAAACAGTTATTAGCCGAACTGGCAGCTGAAGAGCAAATAAACACACAACCAGCTAGGCCCCGGCTCTGCTCCATGGCCCATTCTCTGCACGCGGGCACGCTCACGCCTCCCGCTGTGATTCAGCGTGCCAGCTGTGTTGCTGGATTAAGTGCGGGAGCTGCCTTTGGGGAGGCATTGTTGCTACCCTGCCGGTAATAAGCTGCAAAGCCGCACGGAGAGAGCAGCATTATCTCATACCACGTGGCTCCTGCGCGCGACCAGCCGGCGGGCTTCCCGGGAGGCTTTAAGGGGCCGGTGTTTGATGGATTTGTTGCCATGGGACACTTCACTGACGAGCCTGTAAGGCGCTATACCCGACTCCCAGTCCTAAGGCCTATTCCCAGCTCTGACACTGCCTTGCTGTGGGACCTTGGGCAAGTCACTCAACCCTCTCGGTGCCTCAGTTTCCCCACCTGCCCTTTGTCTGTGTCAGGCCTGTCCAACTCACAGCCCAAAGGTAACTGCAAGGGGTTAATCTGCAGTCCTGGGCTCCTGCCCACCTCCCACTCTGGTTGGAGCAGTGGCTTGGGTCAAGCCTCTGGTTTTTCCCCCCTCTCTCCTTCACTTTTACTTCTTGCCCCTGCCCCAGGGGCAATGCAGCCCACAGTGCCAGGGAGCTGAGGGTGGTAGTTGGGATGCCCATGTGGTACAGAGCAGCAGGGCACTCCCGGGTGGTATGCAGCCTGGGTAGCCCCTGGCATACGGCCACTTACAAGTTGAACACTAAATTAAATTGTGGGATATGTGAATGGCTTGCATCTGCATTTGGCCAATGCATGCATAATTTTACTTTATGTTCCCAATCTATTCAGGGCCTGCCAGCCCTTTTTCCCATGCTTGGGGCTGGAGGCATTTCTTTGTGAATGCCGCGGACAAGCCGAACGTGGGCTGTGAGCTTTTCGGGGCAGGGACAACCTCGTACTCAGGCTCCTGCACCTGAGTGCAGGGCAGCCTGAATGCACTGGATTGCAAACAGGTGTTACTTCTTCTGGGTGATCTGTGGCAGCCTGACCCCAGCCCAAAGCAAAATCAAGCAGGGGATTTGAGCCTGAGGAGGGCAGGGGAGAAAAGGCACTTTCCTCCCCTGCTAAGAACTCCCCCCTCCTCCAAAAAACAACAGCATGTAGCCCTTGCTGAGAACATCTGCTTCCAGATGCTTTGGAGGAAATGGAGCTTTATTTGACCGAGGAACAAGCCTCTGGAAACCGCATTGTTTGCGTGCAGCAGTGGTTCTCAACCAGGGTGCCAGGAGATCCATTGGGGGGTGCCACGCAAGGTTAGGTGTGCAAACACCCGTGCAGGATTCACAAGATAAACCAAGAGATTATAAATAGGGATCCAGCAGCATGTTAAAATGATCCTGCCCAGCTGTGGGCTTGCTGAGGTCTTTGCAACAGAAGAATTGCTCTAGGATTGAAAGGAGGAGGGAAAGCTCAGGGCTGGCATTTTCCAAAGAAGGTTGAGAACAGCTGGCATATCCAGTCTGATTGCCAGGGATTTCCTTGCTCATCTTGCAAAGGATGCCCTGCAGCACGACAGGGCAGGACCAGTGCCTTGGAATAAGAAAACTATAGGGATATGGTGCCTGTCTGGCATAAGCATCAGGGGTACATGGCTTTGGTTGGGGGGAGTGTTGAGCTACTCTGGTGACACAGCAGGGAAGGCCCTTAAAAAATAAATAGCAGCTATTATAGCTTTCTATCCGTAGCTCCTCCCAACCCAGTGCTAGCAAAATCTTTTCCCCTGTGCTACAGGGTCTCTGTGTCACCTATTTCACAGCTAAGCTATTACAGGATGTGGACAGACATGTCATTTGAACTTGTGTAATCAGCATCCCACTGTCTTGAAAAATTAGCAGAGAGATGACCCAAGCCCCTAGCCAGGGGGAACGTCAGCCAATCTAGGGGAGAGTTACCCGTGAAGGAATCAGGGGGGAAATGCGAATCCTGGATGGGTTTTGCCTGTCCGTGGCTATCTCAGGCTAGTCATTTGATAGAGGCAAACCAGCTATTACCTTCCCCCTAATGCCTAGCAGCGAAGCACTTAATAGCCACCTGCTGCCTGCAGTTACCATGGGATGGATGCAGAAAAACGGAAAGGATCGTCCAAAATCTGCTGCAGCGAGTATGACTCCAGCCAGTGTGACATCCGTTCCAGCCAGCAACAGGGGTCTTGACCACCGTAAGACTTACAGCCAGGAAATGTTTAGACTCATAATAGGCCTTAGGCTGTTCAATGAGAGGATACGGCATTGCTATTTGCTTGCATGAGGTTTGGCTAAGAGGAGAACAGGAGAAGGAAATGCTATGAATCTCTGAATCTCAGGGGAGAGAAAGTCATAAGGTGGGATCCATTTTCAAGAACTCAAGAAAGACGGATTGAAAAAAGCCGGGGTAAAGTTTGCAAGGTCACCTGAAGTACATGGAGTGGTTTGATGAGAGGCAAGATGAGAGATGATGCAGAACAGGCTGCAGTGCTCAATGCCTTTTTCACCTCCATCTTCACAGACAAGGGCAGCTCCCGGACTAATGCACCGCGTAGCACAGTCTGTGGAGGAGGTGAGCAGCCGACCGTGGCGAAAGAACAGGTCAGGGACTTTTTAGAAAAGCTGGACATGTACAAGTCCACAGGGCTGGACGCGATGCACCCAAGGGTGCCGAGGGATCCGGTCAATGTGACTGCAGAGCCAATGGCCATCATCCTTGAAATCTTGTGGCGACTGGGAGAGGTCCCAGATGATTGGAAGAGGGCAAATCTAGTGCCCAAGATGCCAAGGAAATACAGACCGGACAGCCTCACCTCAGTGCCTGGAAAAATCATGGAGCAGATCCTCAAGGAATCCATTTCTAAACACTTGGAGGAGAAGGTGATTAGGAAGAGTCAGCATGGATTCACCAAGGGCAAGTCACACCCGAGCAACCTGATCTCCTGCTATGATGAGATGACCAGCTCTGTGGATGTGGGGTACCTTGATTTTAGCAAGACAAGGTTCTTTGGGTGCATCTGATATCTTTTATTAGACCAACTTAAATAGTTAGGAAAAAAAATTGTTAGCAAGGCTTTTGATAGGGTCTCCCACACCATTCTTGCAGGCAAGTTTAGGAAGTCCAGGTTGGATGAATGGACTGTGAGGTAGATAGCAAACTGGCTGGAGCATTGAGCTCAGAGGGTGTAATCAATGGCTCGATGTCTAGTTGGCAGCTGGTATCAGGGGTCAGTCCTGTGGCCAGTTTTGTTCAATGTCTTTATCAACAACTTGGAAGAATTGGAGGATTGGCCCAAAAGACATCTCATGAGGTTCAACAAGGACATGTGCAAAGTCCTGCACTTAAGATGCAATAATTGCATGCATCAGTGCAGGGTGGAGGTGACTGGCTGGGCAGCAGCTCTGCAGAAAAGGACCTGGGGGGACAGGAGACAAGAAGCTGAATAGGAGCCAGCAGTGTGCCCTTGTTGGGAAGAAGACTAATGGCATCCTGGGCTGCATTGGTAGGAGCGTTGCCAGCAGATCAAGGGAAGTGATTATTCCCCTCTATTCAGCACTGGGGAAGCCACATCTGGATTCCTGAGCAAGGCCAGATTAATGCATAGGCAAACTAGGCACATGCCTAGGGCCCTAAGTGAAGAAGGGGCCCAGCTGTTCTTATTTTATATATTATAATTATTGAGTGAAAAAAATATATACAGTATTGAGTAGGAGCCCATGAATTTGTTTGCCTAGGGCCCACTAAAGGGTTAATCCAGCCCTGGTCCTGAGTCTAGTTTTGGGACCCCCACTACAGAAAGGATGTGGACACATTGGAGAGAGTCCAGCAGAGGGGACAGAAATGGTTGGGGTCTGGGGGACAGGAGTGGTGAGGAGAGGCTGAGGGAGCTGGGCTGATTGAGTCTGGAGAAGAGAAGACCAAGGGGGATTGAATAGCAGCCTTCAACTCCCTGCAAAGAGGATGGAGCTGGACTGGTCTCAGTGGGGGCAGATGACAGGACAAGGAGCAATGGGCTCAAGCTGCAGCAAGGGAAATTGAGGTTGGGAATTAGGAAAAAAAACTCTCACAAGGAGTGTGGTGAGGCACTGGAACAGGTTACCCAGAGAGGTGGGGGAGTCTCCATCCTTGGAGTTTTTGAAGCCCTGGCTCGACAAAGCCTTGGCTGGGATGATGTAGGTGGGGCTGGTCCTACTTGGAGCAGGGGGTTGGACTGGATGTGACCTCTTGAGGTCCCTTCCACCCTTGTTTTCTATGATTCTGTGATTGTAAGGTTTAATTTTAGACAAGCTAATAAAGGACTGGAATAGACAGATGAATATTCATCACGGTAGCACCTATTAGGTAGGCTCTTAAATATTTTTTACCTTATTCAGTAAACTTCTGGCTGAGCAGGGTCTATTCTGGGATTTAGGCTCTTCAGTCCCGAACTACAGCTCTTGCCGAGTTGTTCACTGGCAGGTGTACTTGTTTAGCACTATTTAAAAACCTAGGTAGGAAGGTCCTGTCCCTAATGGGCTGCCCACCTGCTAGAGACTTTATAATACTTTAGGACTTAGACATTTTAAGATAAAAAAATCACTGTCAAATCTCAGTAAGATTATTTTGCCTTTAGAAACACGTTAGCCTGAGAGTGATGTAGCCATGATGGTGCAAATACTGTGTGGGAGGCAAGGGTTCCTTAGGTTGATCTCTTTTATTGGGCCAGCTATGGGATAAAGTTAGATAAGCTTTCAAATGCAAGAGATTCTTCCTCCGCATTTGACAAAGGTCTGTAAATTTAGATGTGTGCACCTTGTATCCATTGTAAACGTTTGCTTGGTAGTCCTTGTCTGTGCTCTTCAGTCATTTATATCTTTTCTATATTTTGTTACAGAGTTTGCTGCAAACAATGCAGCCATTCCTGTGCGGCAAGCACTTGATTTTGGCGGGTCTGGCTCTTCCAGCCTTTGTTGGTTCTCCGAATCCATCAGAATACAGCCCAGACCCACAAAAGTACTCGGGAGCCTGCAGCCTGTAGAAATCAATGGGCATAGAGGCCCTTGCTGCCACTGAGGACCTGGACCTAAGTGACTTGCCCATGGTCACCCAGGCAGCCTGTGGCAGAGCTGGAGACTGACAGATCACCTCAGCCCCAGCTCCTGGCCTGGCGCCTGCATCAACGTCCTCTGCAGAGCAGCCCAGAGGCGCTGAGAGTTTGCTTGCTTGCTTCCTGGTGCACTAATTGATTTCCTTTAATTCCCCCATCAGGGAACAGATCTGCTGGGCCTGTTTGGAAATCTGTGCTGGTTCTGCCTGGGAAGGGAGACATGCCCTTTGCACAATGCTCCCGACTCATCCAAGAAGGAGCCAGCCTGCGTCAGGACTGCAGGGGACCTGAGCTGGTGGGAGAGCTTAGTGTGCTCTCTACAGCCGGGGGGAGGGAGCATTTTTGCCAGGGGATAGCAGGCGGCCGGCTCTCGCACGGTGGGGAAACCTCCACCCGGACCCGCTGCCTTCCAGCTCGCATCGCTCCTTTTCCAGGGAGGGGAGAAGACCCCGGAGCTGCCGCACTTTTAGCCAAGACCCCGACTTCCACGTGATCTCCCTCATCTCAGCGCTGCGCCTGCTCCGGGTGCCAGGTCAAGCTGCCCATGGGCATTGCTGGAGGCTTCAGCTGCTTCTCCCTGGGTGCAATGCAGAGGAACAAGGCTCGGTGCTGCAGAGAGGAAAGGATGGCTTGCTCTCTCATTCACTGGGCCAGACACGCGCACCCTCCAGGAGACTGTTGCTTCAGTTTGCATCATGCCTGAGGGCAGAGTGAGGGGAGGCAAGAGCAATGAGGTCCTGAAGCACATACCAGAGCCCAGCCCACACCCCAAGCTGCCCCCTGCCCAGATGAACTGCCTGGCTACAGGGCGATGGGCACCCACCTGCATGCTGCTTCATTCTCTGTGCAAACGCGGCTGTCTCAGCAGGAAGCATGATGGGATCCCCCACCATCAAGCCACGGTACAGATGTTGGGTGCTGAGCCCCACAGTGGCTCCACCTACCCAGGGTGAGATGCTCTGGAGCCTACCGGGGTGTCTGTGCCCTAGCCCTACCCTGCCCCTGCTCTAGGACCTCTGTCAGTGGTGGGCTGGAGATCAGCACCGGGACGCTTCGCTTCCAGGCACCCAGGCAGCTCTGCTGGTGGAAATTTAGGCAGCTCTAGGTGTTTGGTGCTGGCAGGGTTTGGAAGCAGCTGGGAAGATCAACAGTCCTTTAGTGGGAATCTCCATCACCAGATAGCAGTAAAGGGCCCGTGATACCCCAGTGCCAGCAGGCCCACTGCCATCCAGCAAGAGGCAGTGACGTACAGTTACTCGGTGCACCCTCCCCCGGTCTCCCAGGGGTCTGTGGGTGCATTGCTCAGCTCATTAGTGAACAGATGTCACCAATCAATTGCTGTTAATCAGTTGGTGGCAGAGAAGTGCCCTGGAAATGCCAAGCTGCAGACTCTGGCCCAGTCCCTAGAGCATCTTCCCCATAGGAGGAACCTGAATGGGGGGCCAGAGGGCCCCATTGCTCCCACAGACCTTCTTGCCAAAGGGAAGGGCTCTGCTGGCTCCTGAACCCTTGCAAACCCAGCGCCTGGGGCAGAGGAGGATGAGCCCTGCACCATGCTGCTTGGGCCCCTGGCTCGGCAAGCATTTATAACAGGAGAACATAAGAGCTGCCCTGTTCTGGGTCAGACCATAGGAGACTGGGCAAAGCAGGCCTGTGTCACAGTGGGTGCTGGAAGGGAGCATGAACTAAGTCTGACTCGGGGTTTTGCTCCTCTCCCCCTTGCAGCCTCCAGAAATGAAGCTTGGATGCAGAGGCCATGCCTCTCACGCTCGTGCTCAACAGCTGCTGATGCATTGCTCCTTTCCTCCAAGCACGTGTCCGGTTCCTTGGCAAACCTGGCTGAGCTCTCAGCTTCTGCCTCATCTGATGGCCATGAGTCCCATCCTTGAATGACAGGCTAGGTGCAAAAGAAATCCCGGTCGGCAGTTTTCAACTTATTACCTACTCGCTTCATGTTGGGGCTCCTTGTTCTTGCTTGGGGGGAGATTGGAGAATCCAAGACTCGCAGAGCAGCGGGGCCGGCAGGGACCTGCCGAGGTCACGTCTAGTCCAGCCCCTGCCTGGGGCAGGACCAGCCCTCTGCAAACCAGCCCAGACAAAGCATCATCTAAACCCTAGGTAAGACTGCTGTTGCTCCAGACACAACACAGACCTTGCACCTGAACCTGCCGCAGGTAAAGCAGGGCAGGGAGGAGGAGGGGCAATATCCTGCTTCTACGAAGTGTTGTCAATAGATGCTCAAGAGACCCCAGGCAGAGGCCGTGCCCCTGCTACAGAGGAAGGCAACTCCGCCCTAATCTGACCAGGGGGGAAATTCCTTCCTGACCCCAAATGTGGTGCTGGTCTGACCCTAAGTGGAGGAGCAAGACCCTCTAGCCAGCACCCTCTGGGTTTGGTCCCAGTAGGAGCATTGGCACAGCCTGGTCCCCATCCCCAGTCTGGGCTGCAGCAACACCCTGCGCTTCTGGGGGAGGCTTAAACCCCCCCTGACACACAGTAGAGAGGCAAGGGAGGGTGCAACCAGGAAAGCCCAGAAGCCTGGAAAATCCCCATAGGCATGGCTGCACCTAGATCATCCCTGACCAGGCGCTGTGCAACCTCTCCTTGAACCCCTCCAGGCGTGTCCCACTGCCTCCCTGCTCCCACACACCGTCAATAATAAATCCCCAGTGACTTTCTCTTTGCCATTTAGTGCTGTGCAAACCCTTCTGCCGTCCCCCTTCCAGCATCTCGTTTTCACACTGCACAGGCATGGCTTCGTCCTCACCGCCCACCGCTCTCGCTGCCCTTCTCCGCACCTTCGCCAGGTCTCCTGTCTCCTTTCGGGGGCGCGGGGACCAGGCCCTGTTCCAGGTGCAGACGCCCCAGGGATTTATAAAGGGGCATCACGAGACTTTCCATTGTGTTTGCAATTATCTTAATCACGCCAGGCTGTTTGCCGACTGCCGAGCGAGCGCAGAGCTGACGCGTTGTCTCCAGCCAGCTGGCTACGGTGACTCCCACAATGACTGGTCGGGGGGGAGGGGGAATCTCTTTTGGGGGATCTCTCTTTTGGGGGATCTCCCTTTGGGAATTATCTTTGAGGGGATCTGTCTCGTGGGAGATCTGTTCCCACCCCTCTCCTCCCCGCCCCCGGCAGGTGCTGTGTGGGGCCTTGCCCTGATGTTTTGGGGGGATCTCTCTTTGGCTGGTGATCTTTCTTTGGGGAGAACTCACTCTATAGGAGATCTCTCTTTAGAGATCTCTCTCTTTGGGGATCTCTTTAGGGACCTGTCTTGGCAGGGGTCTCTCTTTGGAGATCTGTTTCAGAATCTGTCTCCTGGGGGGATCCTCTTTAGGGATATCATCTTTGGGGGAGATCCTTGGGGGAATCTCTCTTTGAGGAGATCTCTCTACTGGGGACCTCTCTTTAGGACTCTCTCTCTTGGGGGGATCCTCTTTGGGGATCTCTTTTTGGAGGGGGGTCTCTTTTGGGGGATCTTTGTTGGGCCGTCTCTTTGGGGATCTCTCTGGGGTCTCTCTATTGGGATCTCTCTTGGGAGGATCTTCTCTGGGGGGGTCTCTTTTGGAATCTCTCTCAGGAGGATCTCTCTTTGGGGCATCTCTCTTTAGGAACCTCTCTCTTTGGGGGATCTTTTTGGGGGTCTATTGAAAATCTTTCTTGTGAGGATCTCTGTCTTCAGGGGGCTCTTTTTGGGGGGCTCTCTCTTGGGAGGATTGCTCTTTGGGGATCTTTCTTTGGGAATCTCTCTCTTTGGGGATCTTGCTTGGGAGGATCTCTCTCTGGGGGTCTCTCTTTAGGAATCTCTCCCTTTGGAGGTCTCTCTGTTGGGGATCTCTCTCTTGGGGGTCTCTCTTTAGGAATCTCTCCCTTTGGAGGTCTCTCTGTTGGGGATCTCTCTCTTGGGGGTCTCTTTCTCTTGGGGGGTCTCTATTGGGGATCTCTGTTTTTGGGGGTCTCTCGCTTGGGGGGGTCTCTTTTTAGGAATCTGCCTTTGGGGGTCTCTCTTTTGGACATCTCTCTCAGGGGGTCTCTATTGGAGATTTCTCTCTTGGGGGGTCTCTATTGGAGATCTCTCCCTTTGGAGGTCTCTGTATTGGGGATCTCTCTCTTGGGAAGATCTCTCTTTAGGAATCTGCCTTTGGGGGTCCTTCTGTTGGGGGTTTCTCTT